>NC_048219.1:195023394-195029065 GCF_002007445.2 Ailuropoda melanoleuca
GGGACAGCCCCGCTCGGCCCCCCGGCCCCCCCCACCGCCCGCTGCTCCCCGGTTGTTGCGGCTGCCACCCCTCCACCCTCGGGGCGAGTTGGCTCCCTGCCAAGCTGGGGCGGCCCTGAGTTCAGCTTTTCCCTGCCCAGGCTATGGGAGTTCAGACTGAGCTGGGGGAGAAAATGAGACTATGGTCAATCCCGGGGGGTTACAATGGTGGAAATAGCTAGGAACGTTGCCTAAGAATCCACATGCAGAGTTAGACCTTAGGAGGAATTTGTAACTGCTTGGTGCTACTTTGGAAGGTTAAGTGGTTCCAATGACAGTGCTCGAAGCACTAATTATCTGGGCCCTTTGTCATAGCCGGCAGTCACAGAGGGGCTGGGAGTCCTGGTTCTAAAGAGGGTCCCTTAGACCGTCAGGCTCTTTCTCAGCCCACAGGTATCTCTGATATATACCGTGTGGCTTTGGTGATGGTATCAGGCAAGGCTTGCCTTGCTCCCACAGAGGGACCTTCAAGGCAGTGACACGGATTGGCACTGGGTGTCCTCCAACAGGGCTGGAAGAAGGGGTGGAGCACACAATCTAATTGTGGGGCTACCTTTGTTTCAATCAGACTTTCCCTGGAGACTGTGAATCTTGGCTGGGCCCATCTGGGTGCAGACTCCAGTGGTCTCCTGGGGGTCCTAGACTCGCATGAGACACTGTGGTCTCCCCCAGGGGTGGGAGTCTTCTGCTGCTCTCCAGGTCCACCAGCTGGATGCAAAAGTGTCCTCTTCCCCAAACACCAGTGCCTCTCTCAGGAGAGCGGCTTCCTCAGAGCCTCTTCACACCCGGGAGAACGGCACACACCCACCTAAGTGCAGATGGCCGGCTGCTGACCAGGCCAGGCTCACGCTGGACCTGCGGCCTCGGATCCTGGTGGGAAACTCTCAGCTGAAAGCAGGAGGCCAGTCACACAGACCCTTCACCATGCGGCTGGCCCTTGTCCTTCGTGGACACTGCCCAAACACCAGCCCCACTTCAGACTCCCGCTCCCGGGTCACCTTCTGGCCAAGCCATGAATGGGCTTGCCTCACCCATGGAGGCTGACACTCCAGCATGCCGGCCTCAGGCCGGGCCTCTGGTCCCTCTAGCTCGTGCATGCCTGTTGGCCCCTTTCTCATCACCGCCCTGCTGAGACTTGAGTTGTCGGCCCCTCATGTCTCAGCCCTTCCTGGCTTCCTTCCTTCCTTCCTGGGTGGCCACCGTGGTCACTCTTCTCGGCATCCCAGCTCCCTGGAACTGAGGGGACTTGCCATCCCCCACGCCAGATGGCCGGGGTCTTCCACGGGGAGCCAGTGGTCACCCACCCGCTCTTTGCCACTTGGCTGCTGAGTGCCGTCAGAGGAAACAGTGCTCTTGGAGACTGGCCTCCAGCCTCCCTGGGCCTCAGGGAACTTGCGTTTGCCCGACAGTCCGGTGTCGAAGGCCAGCTCCTCCCTCCTGGCCCATTGATGGCGACTCCAAATGTGGGTCGTTAGCCTCTGCTCCCTCTCTGTTTCTCCTGTCTTCTCCGTCCACCCTCTAGTCCTGCTTCACTCCGAGCTCGGGCTCTCCCAGGAGCGGCCACCCATCCTGCCTTCTGCCCCCAGGTCCACCCTGACGCCCACTAGCATCTGTTTCTGTGGCCACTGTTCTTTACTTCCCCCATATGTCTGGGGAAGGGCCTCCGTCTCAATCCTCTGGCCCCAGATTTAATCCTCTTCTGCCACCATGGGGGTCTTGTTCTGTAAGTTACTTGTTCTTTGCCTTTTCCTTGTCACCCAGCTGCCCCGCATTTCAACAGGTCCCTTAGCCCCGAGGACTCCACCTCGTCAATCACCACCAGAAATGCTTCCTCCCTCCGCTGCCACGGTCACCCCCCTGCGGAGGCCCACATCATTTCTAGCCTAGCCTTAGCCACGGACTCCTACCCTGCCCCCTGCTCTAATCTAACAAGCTCCATTCTACGGAGAAAGAGCCTTTGCAGTGTGAATCAGACGCGTGCCAGCTGAGAACCCGGGGAGCCTCAACCCGATGCACAAAGCCAGTGCTCCTTTCTCCCTGGGACGCAAGTCGTCGTCTGACCCAGCTCGCGTGGGCCTCGCTGGCTTGACTTCCTGGACCCCCATCCTGTGCATCAGTCCTGCCCGGCCAGGTGCGGGTCTTAGAACACACCTGCCGTGTCGTGCCCTCACGCCTTCTGCATGCCGCTCCAGTGTCTCCCCTGGCGGCACACATTCCTAACTTCCCCTCCTCTTCCTCTGCGATGCCTTCCCGGTACCGCTGGCAGAGGGTCACACCCCGGTGTTGTCGCACACTGCGCACATGGTGCCCGGGCATCACATTTATCACACCACATTTCTTTCTTTCTTTCTTTCTTTCTTTTTTTTTTTTTTAAAGATTTTATCCATTTATTTGATAGAGATAGAGACGGCCAGCGAGAGAGGGAACACAGGCAGGGGGAGTGGGAGAGGAAGAAGCAGGTCCACAGCGGAGGAGCCTGATGTGGGGCTCAATCCCACAACTCCGGGATCACGCCCTGAGCGGAAGGCAGACGCTTAACCGCTGTGCCACCCAGGCGCCCCTATCACACCACGTTTCTAATGTTCACCAGCTCGTCCGACGCCTGCCTGAAGACGGGTGGCTCGTTGACTGTAGAAATGGGGGTTTCATTGGTCTCTGTGCTTTGGTGCCCGTGGCGGAGCTGGCCTGCCATGGGTGTTCCCAGAAAGCACGTCGCACCAACGCATCTGGTTAATGGACGTCTTTCAGCTCTACTTCCTGCGGCTGCTGTTTTTCCCATTATTTACCCGGCTGGGGCTCTGAACGAGAACCCGCATCGAGGGTTTCCAGGCTGGAAGTGTCTGCCGCCCTTCAATCCGTTCCTCTCTCTACCCCGGGTCTCTCCGTATTTTTAATTCTGTCTATTTCTCCAGCCCCTGACAGCAGTATCTGGAGAAGTGGTCTGCCTTGGGTGAAAAATCTTTACAAACACGTACAATTTGATGTGAAATGCCCTCTGGGACAATAACCAGCTAGGAGAGGATGCAAATTTCACAATCAGAGGGCTTCGCGTTTGCTTCCTCCTTGCCTCTCTGGGAGGCATTTTGAACAGTGCAGCAGGAGGTGAGAAATCAGGGTTCTGTCTCGTTTTGCCGCGGAGCCTGTGTTCTCACAAACAATCACAAAACATTTTCTTCTATTACTCTTTTTTTTAAAGCAGCCCGGCCTCTCCGGAGAAGTCCTCCGGGAAATGCAACCAGACCTCTTTTCGCCATCCAGAACCTAACTGGCAGATGGCCAGGTTGCTATTTGCAGCAAGGATATCCTTCAGAAGAACGAGGGCACTGGCCCACCCTCTGGAGGGCTGCAGGTGCCCTTTTTCGTTTTTAATGAAGAGACTCTAATTGGCTAAACCTTGGCACTTCCTTCGAGCAGGTAATGATGTAAGTTGCAGACCACATGCACGAGAGAAACAACAAAAACAATTCACTGGGGCAGGTCTCTGCTGGCGCACACTGGGCAGTCATCAAAAATGAAGGTGTGGGAGCCTGTTTAATGACTTGGAAAGCTATTTGCAGTGGTTATGTGAAAAGATTAGGTACAAAACAGTACTGAACAGCCTTGTTAAAAAAAAAAAAAGAGAGAGAGAGAGAAAGCAGAGATCCATAGGCACTGAGAGCAAGCAAGCCTGGAAGGAGGGAGGCCAATGTGTGTTTACCTATGGCTGATGGGGTGAAGGGTGCTTTGATTTCCTTTTTGCTTGCCTGTATTTTCAAAATTTCCATAATGAATCAGAGTTACAGTGTGAAAAGGGAGCAAGAGAGGCTGATCATAACAAACCCATCCCCCACCGGCTGTTGTGACAGTTCCTGGATTCTAAGAATGTCAGCTGAGCTTTCCAGGTTCTCAGAATGAGCTCAAAGTTTCCACTGCTCTGTCCAGGTCCAAGCCGCGCTCTCAGAAATTATGTGTGGCAGTACCCCCGAGAAGGTGAGCCTGAAGGCAGGCAGGGGCCGTGAGAAGCAGAGTGATAAATGGTAACAGTCTAGGGGACCTCCTAGACCTGACCTTGCAGGTGTCAAGGTCTCCAGCGGAAGGAGAAATGGCCTAGCGAGGAAAGCCCCACCCAAGCTTTTGCATGACTGTGTGGGCGGCTCAGCTTTGGCCGAGTCCTTTCCTCGGTGACAGGTTTTGTGAGCAGGTTTCCTGCTATCCTGGTAGACAGGCAAGTCAGGAAGGCCTGGGGCCAGTGTCAAGCGGTCACGTCAGGAAGCAAGGGTACATTCCCATCTAAGCATGTCAGAATGACTTGTCTCTGTCTTAGAGGGATTACGGAGCCACTGTGCTGTCTGGACAGCCTCTGATCCAAAGCAGCTGGGGCGAACGCGAACACCCCCATCCCTCATTGCCGTCTTTGATAATGATCGTGGTGACAGGCTGTTACAGGGGCCCGAGGTTCCCAGTACACAGAAAAAGTAGCTGAAGCCAAAAGGCAGGAGTTAATAGAGATGAGCCCGTGAAGGGCTGTGGAATCAGTGTCATTTTAACTTACTTCTAAGTGGGCAAGTAGGACTCTGAGCCCACGTCCCACACATAGCTCCCATCTACCTTCTGGCATCTTCCCGAGGCACCACCTGGTTACCTCCCAAGTGCGGAAATCCACACGGTTCCTCCACCCTGGGCTTTTCTGCTGTTTCCTCGCTCCCGTCCTGCTTGACAGCACCTGCCAAGCCTCCCTACATCCCGTGAGACGGCGCCTGCTCAAGGCTTTCCTTCTTCTGTCCTCCCTCCTCCTCATTACTCGGTTTACACAAAGCCCTCAACAGTGGGATTTCACACCTCTGCACCTGAGCTGAGAGGTCCCCAGTACTTGATTTTTAAATTTATTTTTAAAAAATGTTATCTGTGGTTTTCACAACAAATCTGCCCTCTGGGTAGAATTTCCAGGTGGGAAAATTGAGGCTTGGAAGACCAGTGACTTGCATAAGGCCATACAGCCAAGGTCTTCCTCCTCTGGCTCCAAAGCTCTCAGCCATGCCACCCACCTGCCACCTCCTCCCACTGGTATCGTCTGTTAAGCGTTCTCTCTGAGCCAGGCACGGGTTGAGGCATTCTCCGTAAGTTATTTCTGGACTTTTCTGCCAGTGCTTCATGCATTCGCTTGCTCATTCAGTAAATGGGGAACACCGTCCATGCTGTGTGCAGTACTGCCCTCAAGGCAGGGAGAAGTATGTCTTGTCTGAGCACTTCCGAAGAATTTCTGGGCAGACCTGCGGCAGGACCTGGAAGGCAGGACAAGGCAGGGGAAGGTCACCGGCTTTGGGGACTTGGTGCTCTGGGGCAGGTGACAGCAGCCTGCTTCTCACCCAGTCGTGCCAGCAACTCTGCACGCGAGATCTCATTCTTCCCAGTTGGACTCAGTTTTCGAGGTCCGGGCCATGATCTCAAGGGTAGGGATGTGGGAGATGATGGTGAGCCCACTGGCACATCCTGTTGGGGCATGAAGCCCAGCTATCACTGGATAATAGCGTGACTCAGCAACCCCCAAAAACCGGCACTGAGAGAGCAATGCAGCAGAGAGAAGGAACTATTCAAAATCACGTGGAGGGGCGCCTGGGTGGCACAGCGGTTAAGCATCTGCCTTCGGCTCAGG
>NC_048219.1:195029206-195047831 GCF_002007445.2 Ailuropoda melanoleuca
AAAAAAAAAACACACCAAAATCACGTGGAAGTCAGAGTTCAGAAACCTCACTTAATCTTTTTCGCAGGAAACAGACATGGCTCCTGAGCACTTTGTTCTCGTGCTAAGCATCTGCTTCCTGCACGGCGTTTCCTACGGCCGGAGGTCACCGGGCTCCTCGGACCATCCTGACCGCCCTTCACCAGTCTCCTTACATGACTGCGGTCCAGGACCTCTGACAGGCAGAAGGGGTTTCACGCTCCATGATGTGCACAGTGAGTGTCATGAACCAGTGTCGCTGGATTGTCGCTGCTCTGACATTTGCTCCTCAGAGCCCACATGCAGGCTGATGGACTGGAGACACGTCCCCGCGGCGGGGTGGCTGGAGCCCCAAGGCTGGGTCCATGGGTGGGGGTGGAAGCCACCGTCTGAGCGCTGGGCAAGTGCCAGCCCGCGGGGGGCAGGGGACGTGGGGTTGAGACTGGGAGGAAAATAAACCGTGTTTTCTAATGAAGCCGTTGCAAGGCGTTTCCCTCCTGTGGATCGGCTCCCCAGCTGGCTCCGGATGAAGGACGGGGAAGCCACTGCCCCAAGACTTTGATGGAGGAGCAGTTCTACTTTATTTCCCCGACCTTCTGCTGAGGCCCTCCTTTGGGGACCTGCCACCTGCCCCTTACTGTTCGGTGGTTTTTTCTCTGCCTCTTTCTTCAGGGATGCTAAGCTGTGAGACTAAACAAGCAGGCGTGTTTACAGCTGAAATGGCTGATGTGAATGGACAAATCCTTCAGGGTAGGGGGGAGATTGAGAGAGAAACCGGCCCGCCATTTCCATCCTTACAGTTCCTCTCGGTGCAATGGCCATCATTTACGTGTTTTCTAAAGTGATCGATGATTGTGGCTGGTGATGATATCTTGGGCAAATTTTCCCCAGATTGCTAGTGAAACACTGCATTTCGGCAAACTGAGAAATGAATTAAGGAAAAAACTGGGAATTCAGTTCCACTGTTGGCTTCACTTGCCCCTGAAGAAGTATCTGACTTTCTAGAAGCTTCACTAGTGTCCCTTCCTCAACAAGAAATGGACAACCTCTCTCTCCTCCCCAGGTCCCAATACACTGGCTGAAGAGGAAGACCCAGAAGGATCAGAATGATGAGTGAAATGAATGAGCAAAAGAAGGCAAGACTTGAGTCCCTTTTTAAGCAGACATATGGATAAGGCAGGGAGGCTTTGAATTGGATGAGAGAATAGTTTTATGTATGTACGCATGCATGCGTGAATGCATGGATGGATTTTAAAGTGATGGAAACTTTGCAGACAGAGGAATGCACAGGTCTTAAGATTAGAGTTGTATGAATTTTGACAAAGGAATACACCTGTGTAAGAAACATCCCAACCAAAATATAGAATGTTTCTATCTCTCCAAGAAGTCTCCTTGTGTTTGCTACCAGTCTTCATCCCCGCAGGCAACCACTGTTCTGATTTCTCTCACGATTTAGTTTTGTCTTTTCTAGAAGTTTCTCCTTTTTGGTGTCTGATGTCTTTTGCTCAGCATAACGTCTCCAGCGTTCATCCATATTGTTGTATGTATGAGTAACATTCATTTTTATTTCAGAGTCATATTTAATTGTATGGATATGCCACAATTTTCAAATTCCCTCTTCTATTGAGATTGATGGACATTTGGGTATTTCTGTTTTTTGGCTATTATGAATAAAGCTGCTATGAACATCTTTTTTTTAAAAGGTTTAATTTATTTATTTGAGAGAGAAAGAGAACGAGCATGAGCAGGGGGAGGGGCAGAGGAAGAGGGAGAAACAGGCTCCCCACTGAGCAGGGAACCTGATGCAGGACTCAATCCCAGGACCCTGGGATCGTGACCTGAGCTGAAAGCAGATGCTTAACCACCTGAGCCACCCAGGTGCCCTGCTATGAACACGTTTGTCTAAGTCTTCTTGAGGACATGTTTTCTGATTTTATTGGGTAAATATCTAGTAGTAGAACTGTTGGCAGGTGCGTACTTAACTTTAAAAGCAACTGCCAAACGTTGTTTGAAGTGATTATATTATTATACACTCCCAACAATGTACAAGAGTTCTGGTTATTCCGCATTNTGCATTCTTGCTGATGTTCAGTACTGTTCATTCTTTCTTTCTTTCTTTCTTTCTTTCTTTCTTTCTTTCTTTCTTTCTTTCCTTTTTCTTTTTTCTTTCTTAAGATTTTATTTATTTATTTGACAGAGAGAGACAGCCAGCAAGAGAGGGAACACAAGCAGAGACAGTGGGGGAGGAAGAAGCAGGCTCCCAGCAGAGCATGGAGCCCGATGTGGGGGCTCGATCCCAAGACCCTGGNCGCATTCTTGCTGATGTTCAGTACTGTTTTCTTTTTCTTTCTTTCTTTCTTTCTTTCTTTCTTTCTTTCTTTCTTTCTTTCTTTTTCTTTCTTTCTCTTTCTTTCTTTCTTTCTCTTTCTTTCTTTCTTTCTCTTTCTTTCTTTCTTTTTCTTTTCTTTCTTTCTTTTTCTTTCTTTCTCTTTCTTTCTTTCTTTCGATTTTATTTATTTATTTATTTGACAGAGAGAGCCAGCCAGCAAGAGAGGGAACACAAGCAGAGAGAGTGGGGGAGGAAGAAGCAGGCTCCCAGCAGAGCATGGAGCCCGATGTGGGGGCTCGATCCCAAGACCCTGGGATCAGGCCCTGAGCTGAAGGCAGATGCTTAACGACTGAGCCACCCAGGTGCCCCAGTATTTGTCAGTGATTCTGACTTTAGCCATTCAAATGGATGTGAAACAGTGAATTTTTCCTTGTGCTTTTAATTTGCATTTCCCAGATGACTAATGATGTTGAGCACCTTTTCATTTGCTTATTGGCCATTTGTATATCTTTCTTGAGGGGTCTGATCAAGGCTTTTGCCCAGAGGGTAAAGGTTTGATTTGGCTCGCATTACCTCTTTTCATACCTGACAGTGAGTTGTAGATGTTCAAATAGGGCTTGGCAAGTGACCAGAAAGCTGACAAATCGGCCTGAGAGGCTGTCCAGGGTCAGGGAAGGGGCGTAAAGCTGTGACAGTACATGTTTGAAAGGGATGGCTAGGTACCGAATTTTTGAGAAGAACTTAGGTGAACAAGGGAGAGGTGATCTTTCAGCGTTGGTCTCTCTTACAACACTTGGCTTTTGACAATTCCCACTGTGTACCATCTTACTGCAAAACATGGGTCCTTGATGAGCCTCGGTTTCCTGATCTGCAGACTGGGGATAACCGTGCCTCGCAGGTCTGCCTGAGGATTGTAGGAAGTAAGACAGGTGCAAGTGCTCAGTAATGAGTGATGGTCTACAAATAATCATATCACCCGATAGGGGCAGCCCCTCTCTGAGGCCCTGCTCTTTAATATCCTTCTGATGCCTCAGACTCCTATTGGATCAGGACATGTTTTCTCCCCTCCATACATCCCTCACTCATCTAGGGTGTGCAAAGAGTGGACAGATTCCTGGGTTATGTATCAACACCCGTGACCCTGGCACCTTATGCAGGTAACTCTGCCTGTTATTTGGTGGAGACTTTGGGGGTTGGTGGAGGGACTTGGAACAGTTATCTGTGCTTGAACCTGACCAGGGAGTGCCTTTCTTGTCTCAGAAAACGTAATACCCTCTTTCTCTGCTCAGGTTTCGGCCTGCCTGGTCTGAGCTAGAAGAGAACTGTCTGATAATTTTCTCGAATGATTGTTAAGGTAATTAGCTGCTTTCACAGGTCCAACGCTGGTTTATGAATTATTTTTTATCAAGTTAAGTTCATCCAGCTGGGACAAAGAAAGTAAACATGTGCTTTTTACTAATACGTTCGTGAAGGAAGCAAGTCCTCCCCACGTCTATTCAAGTCCAGATAACTTTATATGAAAAAAAAGAATCAGGACTCTACTAATTCTTTTCTCATTTTAATTATTTCAGAATTTAAAAAAGGGTCAAGGAGAGGAGTCTGATAATAAATAGGGCGAGGCTGACATGCAGGCTACTAACGTGAAGAGAGTAACTTTACTGGAACTTTTCTTTTTGGGAAAATCTCTTCAAAAGGCTCCTAGATTAAAGCTTCGATATCCCTTTTTGTGTGTTGAATTCTGAATTCTGAAGCTTGCTGGTTGGAAGGAAGCACAGATAATTTTTCTTTTTTAATCCCAGGAACTCAGAGACTCAAAGGTTTTAAAGTCCTGCACCCATGGTGAATTGCTGACTAAAAGGGGTTGGAGCAGAAGTGGGTCCCTAGGTGTGGAGACCATTGTCATCAAGAGTAAGAAAATGAAATGGCTCTGTATGTAGGTCAACGACCCCCTCTCTACTGTAAGGTAAAAAAATTAAGGATGACCTAAAATCTACTATGTATAAAAAGATTCTGGAGAAAGTAGCTCTTTCTTGTCAAAGTGATAATATGTTTATACTACCTGAAGCCAGACCTCCTCGGAGTCTAACTTTAGGGGGACTCTTTAGAGCTGAAAAGCTGTGGTCGAAACCCCAAGCCCTTTCTGACATCTATTACCTTTTTATCCTTCAAGGTAGTTGGCTATGTTATTGTAGAGGTGTTCAATGGACTCCGCCAGCATTTCCCATTATAATCATTGATATCGAAGGGATTCTAAGTCAGCTGTTGCATAGTTCAGCCTGAACTTCTGGTGTATTCATCACTCATCTCAAACTTTCTTCCACTAACCAGGATTTAAATAAGTCAAGACTGTCAAATGAAAGCAGCAGGGAGAAAGATTCGCATTGAGAGACACGTAGGGGCAGAAGAGAAATGAGAAGAAGAGGAAGAGAGAGAGGAAGACAAAAGAAAAGAGATTTAAAAAGCTCCACATTAATATAAAGGCATTTAAAAAGTTCCTATTAAACCATGTCCTGGACCTGTATGATTTCTGAAAAACCAACTCAAGCCAGGAAATTAGTTTCTGTCACACAGGGTATAAGCTGCAGCTCTAATGGTCTGCACGCGTCTCAGCTCTTTACGACATCCAGATGTGAGCTTGTT
This sequence comes from Ailuropoda melanoleuca, assembly GCF_002007445.2. Lineage (NCBI taxonomy): Eukaryota > Metazoa > Chordata > Mammalia > Carnivora > Ursidae > Ailuropoda > Ailuropoda melanoleuca. The sequence goes on from NC_048219.1 coordinate 195,034,194, forward strand.
GGCTTATTGGGAGAGCTAGTGGTGGGATTCACAATAATTTGCACTCTGAATAGGTGTTTCTATCTCATTTCTTAGTAAAAAGCAATATTTCTCTAATATTATCAAATGGGTGGTTGGAGCCTAGGGTGTGAAGCCAACTTGGTTTTAAAAACTCTTTATTTTAAAATTATTTTAGATTTAAAGAAGAGTTGCGAAGGCAGCACAGAGAATTTCCAAATGCCTCTCACCCAGCTTCCCCTAAAGTTAAGCTAGAAAGTGGAGAACCGAAATGGATCACAAGGTTGGAACTTACCAGTGTGATTGGCAAACACTGAATTGTTTGACCTCTGAAAGGACCTCCGGGCTCCCAGACTGTAGCTCAGTGAAGGCGTCCTAGACTGAGAGCTCAGTGGACTCTCAGAATTGAGGAGCTGGATCTAGCAGTCTGGGGAAGCCAAGGCAGGTGGCGTTTGCAAGGCAAAGTACTGGGCAGGAGCTGTCTTCACAGAGAGAGAGCTTTGCAGAGGGCCCCCTTGAGTATGCATTTGAGTACTGATTAGTGTATGTGTGTGAGGGAAACTACTCGGGACTGGGCAAATAGCCCCCCAAAAGGGTGAGAGGTAATTGTACCCATAGGATGTACGGGTTCAGGGATGGTGCCTGTCCTCAACAACCAGAGTGTAAAACCTCATAAATAATGGGGCGTGGATTAGAGTACTAAGAAGGGTGTTGTCTCAGTAGTGGGAAAAAAATTAACCTTAGACTAAATACTGCTCTGATCCTGCCTAATAAAGCTTCAAAGCAATACCCCAAAAGATTATAAAGTACTTCCAAGTAACTTTACATTCCAGAGCAGAGATCAAGAATATTGATAGGGATACGAAAATACCCAGCACCCAGTGAAATAGACAAAAGAAAAAAAAAAACTCAGTCCATTAAAACTGACCTAGATGACAGAATTAGTGGATAGGTTAAAGTTATTACAATTATTTCCATATGTTGGAAAAGGTAGAGGAAAGACAGAATATATTAAGTAAATGTGTGGAGGACATAAAAGAGACCTAATATTGGACTTCTAAAGTTGAAAACCATGACTGAGATGAAAAATACACTGGATGGGAATAATGGTAGATCAGGTATTTTAGAACAAAAGATAAACGAATTACAGAAGAAAAAAAATTAACAGAGCATCAGTGAGCCATGCAACAATTTCAAATGGTGTCACATACATGTAATTGGAGTCCCTGAAAGAGACAAGGGGACTGTACAGAAAAAAATGGGAAGAAATAATTGCCAAAACTTTTCCAAATCTGATGAAAAGCATAAGCCCACAGATCCAAGAAACTCACTGAGTCTCAAGGACAGGAAACATGAACATTGAAACACATTATCATCAAATTGCTTATAATCAGTGAAAAGGAGAAAATATGTAAGCTAGGAAAAAGTCATTATTACAAAAGAACAAAGATAAACAAGACAGATTTCTCATTTAAAAATGCAAGTTAAAAGATAGTGGAGCTAGGTCGAAAACACTGAAGGAAAAAAAACTCTGTCAACCCAGAATTCTCTACCTAAAAAAGCACCTTTCAAACACTCAGGTGAAATAAAGACCTTTTCAAACATATAGACACTGAAAGGATTCATCACCAGCATATCTTCACTATAAGAAATATTAAAGAAAGCCCTTCAAGCAGAAGAAAAATGATACTAAATGAAACCTTTGATCTATGCAAAAGGATGAAAGAAACTGGAAATAGGAACTCCCTGGGTAAACACAAAAACTTTTTTCTTATTATTTCAATGTATTTAAAATATTATTGACTATTAGAACAAAAACTAACACTTTATTATATGTAGAACTAAAATATGTACTTATATGTAGAAGTAACCTATATGATACTGACAGCACAAAGGTTTGGAAGAGAGAAGTGGGAGTATACTGTCGTACTGTATGTGAAGTACTATAGTATTACCTGAGAGCAGACTGACAGTAAACATGTATACTATAAACCCAAGCAACTGCTAAAATAACACAACAAAATGTTGTATAGGATAAGGCAAAAAAGAAGATATAATGGAATCACAAAAAATCCTCAGTTAATACGGAAGAAGGTAGGAAAAAAGATAAAGAGAACAAAGAATGGATAGAAAAAGTAGCAAGATTGATTTGAACCTAGCCATGTCAAAATTACATTAGATGTAAATGATTTAAGCATCCAATTAAAAGGCAGAGACCAAGAAAAGAAAGATCCAATTATAAGCCGCCTACAAGAAATCCACTTTAAAAATAAAGACACAAACTGAGGTTGGCCTTCAATCAATGGTCAGCAAGAAACTGAGACCTTCAGGGGCGCCTGGGTGGCACAGTCGGCTAAGCATTGGACTCTTGGTTTTGGCTCAGGTTGTGATCTCAGGGTTTTGAGATGGAGCCCTGTGTTGGTCTCCTGGCTCAGTGGAGAGTCTGCTTAAGTTTCTCTCTCACTCTTCCTCTGGCCCCTCACCAAGCACTCTCTCTCTCTAAAATAAGTAAATAAAGCTTAAAATAGACCCCTGAGACCTTCAGTCCACAGTCCCTGAGGAACCGAATTCTGCTGATGACCCTATGAGTTTGGCAGCAGATTCTTTTCCAGTTGGTTCTTCAGATGAGACCCGAGGCCTTGATGACATCTTGACTGCAGTCTTGTGAATGACTCTGAAGTAGAGAACCCAGCTAAGCCATTCTCAAACTTTTCACCCACAGAAACTTTGAGGTAATATGTGTGCTGTTTCAAGTCTATAAGTTTGTGCTGACTTTTTTTTTTTTTAAGTAGGCTCCAAGCCCAACAGGGGGCTTGAACTCATGACCCAAGATTAAGACCTGAGCTGAAATCAAGAGTTGGGGGCTTAAACAGTTGAGCCACCCAGGCACCCCTGTGGTGATCTGTTATGCAGCAATAGAGAACTAATGCAGATGGAAAAAGATACACTATGATAACACCGTTCAGAAGAAATCTATATTAACATCAGACTAGATATATTAATATGAGACTAAGTAGATTTTTTAAAAATTATTTTATTTTTTAAAGATTATGTGTTTGAAAGAGAGAGGGCGAGAAAACACAGGGTGGGGAGGGGCAGAGGGAGAGGAGAAAGAGTCTCACACCAAGCGTGGAGCCCGACATGGGACTTAATCTTATGATCCTGAGATCATGACCTGAGCAGACTTGGACGCTTAACTGACTGAGCCACCCAGGTGCCCCAAGACTAAGTAGATTTTAGAGCAAAGAATATTACTGGGTGTCATATGCAACTGATGAATCACTAAATATTACCCCTGAAACTAATAATACACTATATGTTAACTAACTTGAATTTAAATAAAATCTAAAAAAAAAAAAGATTATCTTTCCATAATGATAGAGGTCAGTTCTTCCAGATGACATAACTGCTAAACATCTATGTACCTAATATCAAAACTTCAAAATATTTGAAGCAAAAACTGATAGAACTGTAGAGAGAAATAGACCAATCATGATTGTAGTCAGAGATTTCAACACATCTCTTTCAATAATTTGTAAAATAAGTGGGCAGAAAATCAGTACAGATATAGAAGACTTAACACTATTAGGCAACTTGACTCAGTTGACATTTATAGAACATTTCTCCCAACAACTGCAGAGTACAGATTCCTTTCTGGTGTACATGGAACATTTGCTAAGACTGAATATATTTTGGATAATAAAAGAAGACTCAAATTTAATAAAGTGTAAAGAGTAAAGTGATACAAAGTGAGTTCTCTAATCACATGGCATTAAATTAGAAATCAATACTCGATATCTGGAATATACCCAAATATTTGAAAACCAAATAACACATTTCTACATAGTTATGGTTCAAAGAAAAAAAAATCAAAAGAGAAATTAGAAATAATTTAAAACTAATTGAAAGTGAAAATATGACGTTACTTTTGTGGGATTTAGCTAAAGTAATACATAGGGGGACATGTATAGCACCAAAAGCCTATATTAGAAAATTTTACAAATCATCAAATCAATGACATTAGTTTCTATCCTCAGAAATCAGAAAAAGGAGAGCGAGTGAAATTCAAGATAATCAAAGAATGGAGGGTCATAAAGGCCACAGGAGAAGTTAGTGAAATAAGAAACAGTAAAACAAACAAACAAACCAATGAAATCAGAAGCAAGACTGACCAGGGAAGAAAATAAAAGAAACAATATAATGAATTCCAATATCATGAATGAGAATGGTGATATTACTGTAAATTCTACAGATTAAAAGGATAATAAGGAACAACTTATGCAGATAAATTCAACAATGTAAATGAAAGAGCTAAATCTCTTGAAAGATACAAGCTATCAAAGCTCATTCAAAAAGAAAAATATTTTGAGTAGCACTATAGCCATTAAAGAAATTGAATTAATAGTTAAAAAACCTTCTCACAAAGAAAACTCTAGGCCCAGATAGCTTCACTGATGAATTCTACTAAACACTAAAGAAAGAAATAACAATTTTATACTAGCTTTTCAAAAAAATAGATAAGGAAGAGACACTTTCCAACTCATTTTGAGGCCAGCATTACTCTGACACCAAGACCAGATAAAGACATTACAAGAAAAGAAAATTACGGACAAATGTCTTTCATGAGCATAGATACAGATTAAATTTTTTCCATCTAATCAAACCCAAAAATTTATTAAAAAGGATAATACTCATGATTGAGTGTAGTTGATCTCAAGAAGGCAAGGTTGGTTTAACATTTGAAAAAACAATCACTATAAATCATCATATTAACAGACTAAAAAAAATACCATATGATCATCTCTAAATGTGCAGAACAGGCATTTGAGAAAATTCAATATCCATTCATAATAAAAACTCTCAGCAAGCTAGGAATAGAAGGGAGAATCTGAAAAAGGTCATCTACAAAATCCAACATCTAATATCATACTTCATGGGGAAAGACTTAATGCTTTCCTCCAAGGTCAGAAATTAGAAAAGTTTTCTGCTCTTTACTACTTCTATTCATCATTGCACTGGAGGTTCTAGCCAATGCAATAAAACCAGGAAAAGGAATAAAATGCATCAATAGAAAAGGAAGTAAAACTGTGTTTATTCAAAGATCACAAGGCTGCCCACATAGAAATCTTACGGAATTTACGATGGGTTATGAGAACAATTAGTGAGTTTAACAAGGTTGCAAGATACAGATCAATACGCAAAAAATAAATTATTATTCTATATAATAGCTACATATGATAAAAACTTAAATTAAAAAATACCATTTACGAAGCACCAAAAAATTAAAAAGGTATTTGGGGATAAATCTGACAAACACGTGCCAGCCTCATACACCGAAAACTAAGAAACAGCAGAGAGAAATTAAAGACCTAAAGCAATGGAGAGCTCTATTGTGTTTGCTATATCAGTTCTCTCCAAATCTATACACTGATCCACAGATTCATTGCAATCCCAGGGAAAACCCTGCAGCATTTTTTAATAGAAATTGACAGCCTGGTTTTAAGATTATATAGAAATGCAACGAGCTCGGATAGCCAAAACTTTGACAATGAGCAGTTTCTGAGAGCTTCCACTACCCGACTTTGAGATTTCTTCTAGAGCTACAGTATTCAATACAAGGTGGTACTGGTGTCAACACTGACAAAGAGATCAATGAAATAGAATACAAATACAAGGAATGGCTCTGCCATGGAGCCTGGCAACCCTGTGTGTATCCACATAGGCCATGCAAGCAAAAGTCTTGACCCATTGTTGATCTAAGCCTTGGCAGGACACTCTGATCTTTATGGATGGGAAGCTTGTAATGTGCTGCTGTAAGGCCATTGTCCATTGTCCATTGTCCTCCCTATCATGTGATAGTTTGTCATCATATTATGGGTTCTGATGAGGTTTGGTACTTCCTGCCTTGCCTCCTCAGAATAGAGCTGCAAACTATGGAACCATTCAGCTGAAGTCTACAGTGGGCTGCTCGGCAACTGGATAACTGGATATCCTAGAACTCACACTGCTATCATCTGGCCCCTTTCATTTAGGTGTTGTCCTTCCCAGTGTGTGGGAGGAGGGGCTGGCACCTTTGGCTATTCCTGTCTTCACTGTTTCTATAAGTAATACATGGTCTGAAGTTAAGGGTGGCTCTTTGGGTCTTTACCAACTGAAACAGTCAGACCTTTGTCCTGTCCTGTGTGTACATGACAAGAGAGTCCAGAAAGAAACCCTTGTATATGTATAGTCAGTTGATTTTAGACAAAAGTACAAAGGCAATTCGGTGGAGAAAGAAAAGGCTTTTGTCAAATGGTGTTGGAACAATCAGACATTCACATGCAGAGAAAAAACCTTCAATCCATACCTCACACCATATCCAGAAATTAACTAAAATGGGTCACAGACTTAAACGTAAAATATACAATTATTAAATTTATAGAGGAAATGCAGGAGGAAATGTTTGTGACCCCGGGTTAGGCAAAGATTTTTTTTTAGATATGATAACCTAAGATAATTTCTTTTTTTAAATGGTTTTTTATTATATTCTGTTAGTCACCATACAGTACATCCCCTAAGATAATTTCTAAAAGAAAAAATTGATAAGCTGGATTCCACTAACATTAAGAATTGCTGTTCTTTAAAACACACTTTTAAGAGAAGAAAATATAACCATAGATTGGAAGATAATATTAACAAATTATATGTCTGATGAGGGACTTGTAGCCAGAATGTATAAAGAAATCTCAAAATTTAAGAAGAAAACAACCCAACTTAAAAACACGGGCACAAGGTTTGAACAGGCACTTCGTTAAAGCGGATATATGGCTGTCAAACAGGCACATGAAAAGATGCTCAATGTCACTTGTCATTAGGGGATTTCAAATCAAAACTACAATAGTATACTTCTATGCACCTATTAGAATGTCCACAATTTAAGAGTGACCACACCAGGACTAGTGAGTGTGCAAAGCAACCAGAACACCGTAGGTGGGAATGGAACATGACACAACCCCTTCGGAAACCAGTATGGCAGTTTCTTAAAAGGTTATCTTTTAATCATATCATAGGAGCCAGCCATTCCAACCCTAAGTCTACATCCAGAAGAAAGGAAAGCATACACCCGCACAAAGGAAGAAAGGAAAGCATACACCCGCACAAAGGCTAGTACACGGATGTCCGTAGCAGCTGTATTTGTAATAGCCCCAGACGGGAAACAATCAAATCCCTTTCAACATGTGAATTGGATAAACACCTTGTGGTATTCCCATACCATGGAACACCACTGAGCCAGGAAAAGGAGTGAATTATGGATCCGTGGAACAACGTGATGCATCTCGAAGTAATTATGTTGCATAAAAGAGACCAGACAAAATACAAAAGTCTGGCAAATTCAGACTCAATTACAGTGACAAAAAGCAGATCAGTGGGATAATGGAAGAGGTAACAGTGGGGCAGGGAACCTTCTGATGGGGGTGGGGGTGTGCACTGATTGTGGGGATGGTTTCATGAATACATACGTATGCCCACATTTGTCCGATTGCACTCTTAAAACGTGCAGTTTACCCTATGCCAACCACACCTGCGTCAAGCTACTTAGAAAAATAGTGTTAGAATATTGTTTTCTTCAGTCACTCTGAAGACCCGGTGGTCCTCGTGCCTTTCTGAGTCCCTGTTCTCCTCTCCAGTGACACTGGTGGGTGGTGCCCCTGCTTCGGTCACCGATAGCCCAGTAGCCCTCCCTGCCTGCTCTTACCACGGTGATTTTATTTACTCCTCACCCCAGTGATAGAAGAAACAATAATCCCAAGGGCAGGGACCAGAACATTTAGACTAAGGAAGTGTCACGATGACAAAATGCCAGCTGAGAAACCCAAGCATAAGTCCCAGGCCACGACGCGGTGGCCCCCCGCCGCCTCTCCCGGGCCCTCGCGGGCTCCGTGGGGACAGACACCCTGCAAGGGCAGCCCCGGGGCTGGACGGGCAGCTGCAGAACGTGCAGAACCCCGGCGCCTGGGCAGGCGGGGGGCTCGGTGGGCCGCAGCGCCCCCGCAAATGCCGGGCACAGCTCGGCTTCCTGTGGGACTCCGAAGCCCCGCCCGAGGAGCTAACCATTTATGTCACACTGTGACAATTATTCTGCATAAAATTATCATTAAAAACCCTAATTTTTCGGCCTCCAACCCCGCCAGTGGCCTTTTAGCATTCTTCAGCGCCAGCGTCTGCAGGCCTGTGATCACCGCGCTCATTACCTCGGTGTGGGGCCTCCCGCCTCGCGCTAGCAATCAAGCGCTAATTACACCCGCCCGGGGGCCGGGGGCCGGGGGGTCGGGGTCCGGGGTCCGGGGCCCTGGGCCGGGAGGAGGATGCAGTACTCTCCCGAGGCGTGGCGGGGTCTGGGTCTGCGGTCTTAGGGGTTCCGTCTGAGTCGCAAGGCAGGGGCCGCGGTAGGGACCAAGGGCGTGTCGCGGTCCGGGGTCAGGGCGGGTGACCGGGTGGAGCGGGCCGTGTGGCCGCTGCTGGGCTCTGATGGACCGCGAGGCTGTGACCGAGGCGGGGGCCGGCGTCTGGGTGGGGTCAGGGAGCAGGTGGCGTCTGAGGTCCGCGGCCAGGGCCCGGGACCAGCTGGGTTCTGCTGAGGTGTGGGGGCCACAGGGTCTGGGGGCGGAGTCTGGAGGTGGGGTGGAGCGGGCTGGGTCCCGGAGCGGTGACAGCGGTCCGGGTCCGGATTCGGGGTAGGGTGAGGACGCGGGGTGTGCCCGGGTTCTGGGGCGTGGGCCGAGGCAGGGTGCAGGGTCCAGGGATGGGGCGGGGACCCGTTGGGCGCTGAGCCGGGACCTGCGGGGTCTGGGGGAGGAGCTCGGAGGCGGGGCCAGGGGCGGAGGGGTGTGGCCGGCTTCTGGAGTAATGGCCCAGGTCGGGTCCGGGTCTGGGGCCCGACCGGGCCGCGTGTCCTTACCCGAGCGAGGCGGCCGTGCGGCAGAGGTGCAGGGGCGCCAGGCCCTCGGCGCTGAGCAGGTCGGGGTCGGCGCTGTGTTGCAGCAGCAGCTGGGCGCAGGCCGTGTGGCCCCCCAGGCAGGCCTCGTGCAGGGCTCCCTGGCCGCCGGGGCTGGCGTCGGGGTCCGCGCCGCGGCTGAGCAAGTGGCGCACGCAGGCCGTGTGGCCACGGGCCGCGGCGATGCACAGGGGCGTGGTGAGCTCGCGCTTGTACTCCAGGGTCCAGAGGCCTGGGGGAGAGGAGAGGTAAAGTGAGTGGGGGTACCGGTGGGGGGCGGTGTCCATTAAGGCCGCTATAGGGTGAAACCGTCTCTTAGAAGTAGCTACCAGGTGGGCGCATGGATTCATAAAGATACACATAGACCATGTCGAGGTATATAAACACGCAGAGGGTTGGGACCAAGAAGCGCAGTGAAACCCAGTGAGTTCCACAAATGAGGGAGGGGGTGGATATCTCCTACCGCGGGGAGCCAGGGAGATGGAGGTGGGAAGACAAAGGCAGAGAGGGGCAGAGAGAGATCTTGAGGGGAAACCGGGGTAGGAAGTTGGAAGAAGGAGAGTCCTGAGGCCCCGGAGAGGCACCCTGAGGAGGGAGGTGGAGAAGCAAGGGGGAGAAAAGGAATAAAAGAGAGATTGATAGGGACACCACTGAGCCAGAGGGAATGAAGGGTATTGAGAAGCAAGACGGCCTTGCCAAATATGGGGGTGACTGGGGACTCGGCTAGGATTTGAGGAGCGAAGGGCTGACCCAGCGGGTGAATGTGGGAGAAAGGAAGCCAGGAAATCACATTTTCCAGGCTCTGAATTAGGGACAGCTTGAGGCAGGAAAGTGAGCTGTGGATTTTTCTGGAATCCAGCTCTCTCTCATTGAACCCCAAACTTGTCCCTTTATCATTAACAGGAGAAGACAGCACACAGAACAAACTGACCCGCCGAGCCAAGGTTGCTCAAGGAAAGGCCTTAGAAAGTTTAGTCCTCTTGGAAGCGCTGGGTTTCAGAGGCTCTCTTTGATGTGGTGTCCACATTCAGCACAATTCTGGTTTGTTTCTTTGCGCTTTTTAGGGGTGTGTGTGTGTGTGTGTATAGGGTTGCTCTTTCTTGGTGGATGAATGAAGCAGGTGTTATACATTGTACTTGTCTGAAAACTTTGGGCTTTCAAAAGGCCCGTGGAAGGTTGTTAGCGGCCAGGAGCGCTCGTGGAAATGGGGGAAGCGGTCCCCGGTGAATATACTTCAAGGGACAGGATTTCACATGGCAGGAATGCCTTCTGATAATGATGGAAGAATCGATACCATGGCTATAATGAGCTGCTGAGGAGACCCTTTTCACAGGCCACCTCCTTCCTGGGACCCATGCTGAGCAGGTTTTGAAAGCCCACTCATAATTACCTAGCTGGATGTGGTGCGGAGTTCCAGCCTGCCCTGTGTCCCCAAGGCCCAGCCTGCGGGCTGTTGCACACTTGGTGGGGGATGTGGGGCCTATTGTCCTGGCGGTGGATGATGGTGGCCAGAGGCCCTGGGGATGTGGGCCCACGAAGCCAGGGCTGATTTGGTGGGGGACGGATGCATATAGCCCTTGGCAATGGCAGTGCTCTACATTCCGAGAGGGGCCAGCTCCTGGTTTTGATTGTGCTCGTCTTCCCGAGCTAGGAAGTCTAATTACTGGGTGGGTGGGGGGCTAGGAAGGAGGTGCTCCATTCTCCAGGGCATCCCCAGCAGCCCTGTTTATCCACCCTGGATTCCTGAGACTTCCCGTGGACTGACGGAAGGGGTCTCGGGTGGACCTCAGCCACAGTGTAGGGTCAGCACTCCTGTCCAGGTCCTGGGAGGTGGTGATAAGCTTCCACAAGGCCTTCAGGAAAACCCGACTTCTGAGGCAGCTGTCTGGATCAGAAAGCTTGAATCTGCTGCCTATAACCCCCACTCTCTGGTCCAGGTTCTGCCACCAGGAGGAACAGGGACATAGGATTCTCCCCATGGGGTATATCCCTTTAACCATCAGCTCCTCATGCCAACGCTGTCCTTGGACTGCGAGCCGGTGGGGGCCAGCATTCCATCCTGGATGTACTGAGGGACTTGGGGGCTGGCACTATGAACCTGCTAGTGTTACCCCCTGGCCCATGGCCCTCTTCAGGGGAAGTGGAACAGGCCACCAGAAAGTCCTCATATGAGAGAAGGTGCTGTTCCCAAGCTGTGTTTGGTTATTTCTGTGGCTTGGGTCAGCTGCAGGGAAAGTGGAGTGCTGAGCAGAAAAGAGCAAGGAATGCAGCAGTCCCCAGCCCACCCACCCTCTCTTTCCAGTCCGCATGGAGGCCATAGGCCAGCACTGGCTCTCAGGGCTGCCCCTTTCATCACAACAGCTTGTCGCCTTGGCGGTCAGCATGCCCTAACTTTCTGTGGTTCAGGTGTGCCGTAGAAAAACAGCAGAACTCAGGGGTGGAAAGATTCAGGTGGAATAAAGGAAGGAGCCTTTGGATTCAGACCATGGGTTAACATTAATACCTATTTGAGGTTGCAACATTTGAGCATGGGTAAGTGTGTCTAGGGCTGGGAAGCATGTGATTAAAAGAAAAAATCATTGATCGAGCATGCAAGCAGTTGGCATTCTTGGTTGAATCACCACCCAGCTCCTTGGAGGAATGTGTGCCCCTATCTGGGACAGATGAGGGAGGGGAGGCCAGAAAGGCTCCGGGACCCACTGAGCTGGGGGTGGTGTGGCCCAGACCACAACTGCACTTGCCTTCCCTGAAGCCCCTGCCGCCTCACTGGTTGCTATGAGCTGCTTAGCCGTTTGACAGTTTTGGGTTTATTTCCTTCTCCCCGCGTGGAGTACAAACGGGATGGTGTCTGTTCTTTGGAAGCCGATCTTAAGCATTCTTTGCCTGCCCTAACCCACAAGGCAGGCACATCGGACACGGGACATTGACCATTGACCCACTGACCACAGAGTCTCAAATCCTTTGGTCTGGCAGAGTGGCGGTGGATTCCAACACATGAACCCTCTTGGTAAATGTCTTGCATCTGGACACCCGGGGGGAAGGGTGCCCAATGCAGAGAGCCGGCCAAGAAAGCCCTGGTTGCAGCCTGGTGGTCGGCAAGTCTCTACATCCCGGGTGGGAGTTATGGGGCTGTCTCTCTCCTTGGGGGGGGTGGTCTCCTGCCAGCCCAGCACATAGTGGTGTCCAGGCTGCAAGAATGCCTTCAGACATATGACTTAGGGACCTCCGATTTCTTCCCCTCCCTCCCCCATTCTCAGGCTCCCCTGGGTTCCGGGAGGAGCACCTGCCGAGGGCTCTCTCTCTGTGGATGCTGGCTGTGCCCCAGCCACCCTGCTGTCACCGTGGTGTTCACAGGTTCGTAGAGGGACCTCGAGCAGAGCTGTGTGCCAAGGGAGCTGCCTCCCTGGCTGCCAAATGCCGCCACTGGCAGATCAGCACCCAGACCAACGCTCTCTTTTAAAGACAAGAGGCACCTTCCAGCATCAGATGGGCACTTCTCATGCACATTTTGGCCTTTGCAATTTGATTTCTCGCATGTCATCCTCTCAAACCTCGTGCGGACCAGATTTCATTTACAGACGTCCCTCGCTCGTGTACGCTCAGTGCAGCGCCTGTGTGAGCAGTGTGCACACCCGAGGCACATATCCAAAGGCGTGTTAGTAGCTCCTTAAACCTTAATAGCCAAGCTTAAAAGGAAAAAGGGTACCTGACAGTCCAAATGTGGCTGGGGATTTCACCTGCCACTCCATCTCGTCCTTCTTGATCTCAAACACCACATTGGCATCCTGGAAGAAGCGGTTCATGAGCCGCTCCAGACGGCTCAGGTCTCCCATGACCAAGGCAGCATGGTACTCGAGCACTGGGGACCCAGCTCCAGCTTGAGGCTCTTTTTCCATCTTCTGAAAGATGTGAAGCTTTCCTCTAGCTGGCTCTGGCCGTCTCTCCATTGCAGTGCCGTTGGTTTCAGAGAAGTTCTTCAGGAAGGGGAAAGATGGTCTCACGGAGGGTGAGCTATTTCTATTGTCATTACTCAATTGTCATCCAGTTAGGGCTCGGTGGTAGTGTATTTATAACTCCTGCGGGCTCCGATGTGATCGTGGTTACTTGATATGACCAGCATCGTGTGACCGCTGACATGCCAGAGTGCTCAGCCGTCCCCTTGTGATTATACAGATGCGACTTCCAGAGACAGACACATCTGTTTATCTCCAAAACAGCTCTCCACACAAGGGCAGACACCGAAAATGGGCAGGCCGTCTTTTCCTGCTCTGTCTGGTGTCTTGTTGTTGGCCTATCCCTTTCTTTGCTGCTGTGAACAAGGGTGGGTGGACGTGTGTTCTGAGGGCTGTGTGGGCTCTGAGCACGTATAAGGGAGCCCCAGCCTGACGCTGCAAATGACCAGGCTCTCTGCAAGGGTCCCTCAGGGGAGGCTCCACAGGGCAGACCAGGGATTCCCAAAGGCATCATCTGGGGCACCTCTGACCTCTGAGTTTCTTCCAGTTGTTGAGGACTTATCCCCAAAGGCCCATCCCTTGCTGAAGATGGGAAATGCCACAATTTCTGTTTCCTAAATGGATGGTAACAGCTTTTTATTAGTAACTTACTAGTTGTTACAGTTTAGTGCAGGGCTTTATTTTATTGTCTAAAAATTAATAAAAGCATTTTTT
>NC_048219.1:195049536-195083740 GCF_002007445.2 Ailuropoda melanoleuca
TCTCTCCATTGCAGTGCCGTTGGTTTCAGAGAAGTTCTTCAGGAAGGGGAAAGATGGTCTCACGGAGGGTGAGCTATTTCTATTGTCATTACTCAATTGTCATCCAGTTAGGGCTCGGTGGTAGTGTATTTATAACTCCTGCGGGCTCCGATGTGATCGTGGTTACCTGATATGACCAGCATCGTGTGACCACTGACATGCCAGAGTGCTCAGCCGTCCCCTTGTGATTATACAGATGTGACTTCCAGAGACAGACACATCTGTTTATCTCCAAAACAGCTCTCCACACAAGGGCAGACACTGAAAATGGGCAGGCCGTCTTTTCCTGCTCTGTCTGGTGTCTTGTTGTTGGCCTATCCCTTTCTTTGCTGCTGTGAACAAGGGTGGGTGGATGTGTGTTCTGAGGGCTGTGTGGGCTCTGAGCACGTATAAGGGAGCCCCAGCCTGACGCTGCAAATGACCAGGCTCTCTGCAAGGGTCCCTCAGGGGAGGCTCCACAGGGCAGACCAGGGATTCCCAAAGGCATCATCTGGGGCACCTCTGACCTCTGAGTTTCTTCCAGTTGTTGAGGACTTATCCCCAAAGGCCCATCCCTTGCTGAAGATGGGAAATGCCACAATTTCTGTTTCCTAAATGGATGGTAACAGCTTTTTATTAGTAACTTACTAGTTGTTACAGTTTAGTGCAGGGCTTTATTTTATTGTCTAAAAATTAATAAAAGCATTTTTTTCTCATAATATAGGTAATACACAATTCTTACATCCTTTTTTCCAATTCTTGTTTTTCTCCTCTTAGGAAGTTGGGATGGGCCACTGTCGTGGGGCTATAGCATCCTTTGTCATGTCTGTGTGACTGATGATCAAAGACGTGTGACCAGAGGCCAGAGGGAGGACGGAGGCTCCGGCAGGATGCTGCCTTGAGGGGCCAAGGGGACACGGTGGAGCACACGCCTGGGACAGTTACGCACAGAGATGCTGTGGGAGGGGTTAGAATAGCAGCCACTGTCCACACGGTGCCAGCGCTGGACACGCACCGGTGGGATCCTGTCACTATATGGTGTTGCAGTCAAAGCCACGACAGAGACGACAGAAACTCAAGGAATAGAGGTCACAGGGGAAGCACATCCTTGGTCACCGCCAAACTTCTTAAGCACCCTCTTCCCCATGTTCCTGTCTCTTGAGCTCTGTGCCTCAAAGCGCCCCTTGACTCGCTCTGTTCTTCTAAGCACAGACCCCCCACCCCAGCCTGAGCAGGCTCTCCGTGTTGGGTCTTTGGTTTGAACAGTAATTTGGCCCCTGGAGGGCCCCTTTCACCAAGACTTTCCACAACAACAGGGGGCCCAGCGGAGTACCCTTGATCTTCCTCAGAAGAGGTAAGAGTGGAGGCAAAATCGCCTGCATTTATCATTGAATAAAGATATGTTTCTACCCCGGTTGCAGAGCTGATCTGCGGCATAAACATACCTGCACGGACTGACCCAAGGCCTGGAGGTTCCCTCACGTGGCAGAACTCACGTCTCTTCTGCGGAAGAGGGATGTGGGGGTGCTGGGAAGAGGGAGATGTGCTCACATGTCTGGCCACTGTGATACCTTCATGCAGGCAGGTAAGCAGTGTTGACCATGTCCCCAAAGCTGAAGGGCTCTCATTGGTGATGACAGTGTGGGGGTGGGAGAGACTTGGTCGCTGCCTGCGCTGGCTGCCATGGGGCCATGGGTTTATTATCCTCACTGCGGTTGTCTGACGCCCGGGCTGAGGCTCAGTACAGAGGGTGCAGAAGGGCCTGTGGAGTTCAGCTCGCAGGGCTCAGGGTGAGCTGCAGGAGAGGGCTCCTTCTGCCCACACATCCCCAGCAAGTGGCTCTCTGTCCAGGGGCCCCGTAGGTGAAAGAACGAATGGATTGATCTCTTTGAAATTTGCTCAGGTGCATTGAAATTCCTCTTGTTCCTGACCATATGCTACCTTTATCCCTTAGGGAATTTAGGTGGTGACCTGGCCCCTTGGTTGGCCAAGGACAGGGACTCAGATGCCGGGATGGTGTTCTTCCTCAGATCTGGGAGCTTCACTGTACACCCTGCCTTCACCGGATGTCACGATGCCTTACCAAATGTCATGACTGTCTATTGAATGCTTCATGGGGGCTCTTTTTTTATTCTAGTAGAATTAACACACAGCGTCACATTAGTTTCCAGCGTACGATATAATGATTCAATAATTCTGTACATTTCTCCGTGTTCATCACTGTAAGGTACTACCAATCCCCTTTCTCTATTCCACCCATCTCCCCACCCACCTTCCCTCTGGCAACCACCAGTTTATTCTCTGTATTTAAGTCTTTTTTGGTTTGTCTCTTTTTTTGTTTGTTTTGTTTCTTAAATTCCACATATGAGTGAAATCATGTGGTATTTATCTTCCTCTGACTGACTTATTTCACTTAGCATTATACCATCTGGGACCACCTGTGTTGTTGTAAATGGCAAGATTTCACGTTTTTATGGCTAATATCCCATTGTTTATATATATCTCATCTTCTTTATACATTCATTCAACAATGGATACTTGGGTTGTTTCCACACCTTTTTGTACATAATGATGCAATAAACATAGGGGTCTATATATATATCTTCTTGAATTAGTGTTTTTGTTTGGGTAAATACCCAGTAGTGGAATTACTGGATAAAATGGTAAATCTGTTTTTAATTTTCTGAGGACCCTCCATACTATTTTCCACAGTGGCTGCACCAGTCTGCACTCCCACCAGCAGTGCGTGAGGGTTGATTTTTCTTCACATCCTTTTTAACACTAGTTATTTCTTGTGTTTTTGATTTTAGTCTTTCTACAAGTGTAACATGATATCTCTTTGTGGTTTTAATTTGCATTTCCTAAGGATTAGAGACGTTGAGCATCTTTTCATGTGTCTGTTGGCCATCTGGATGTCTTCTTTGAACAAATATCTGTTCAAGTCCTCTGCTCATTTTTAATTGGATTATTATTATTATTTTATGGTGTCGAGTTATAGAAGTTCTTTATATATTTTGGATATTAACCCCTTACCGGACATATCATTTGCGAATATCTTCACCCATTCAGTAGGTTGTCCTTTTGTTTGTTGACGGTTTCCTTTGCTGTGCTGAAGATTTTTATTTTGGTGTAATCCCAAAAGTTTAATTTTGCTTTTGTTTCCCTTGCCAAAGGAGACATATCTAGAAAAATGTTTCTGTAATTGATATCAAAGAAATTACTGCCTGTGTTTTCTTCTATGAATTTTATGGTTTTGGGTCTCACATTTAGGTCTTTAATCCATTTTGAGTTTATTTTTGTGTGTGGTGTAAGAAAGTGGTCCAGTTTCATTCTTCTGCATGTTGCTGACCAGTTTTCCCAGCACCATTTGGTAGAGACTCTCTCTTTCCCATTGGATATTCTTGCCTTCTTTGTCATAGATTAATTAACCATATAAATACCCATATAAATAATGGGTTTATTTCTGGGTTCTCTATTCCATTCCACTGATCTACATGTCTGTTTTTGTGCCACTACCACACTGTTTTGATCACTACAGTTTTCTAGGGTATCTTGAAATCTGGGATTGTGATATCTCCACTTCAACTTTGTTCTTCTTTTTCAAGACTGCTTTGGCTATTTGTTGCTGTTGTTGTTGTTTGTGGCTTTTTTTTTTAAAGTTCTCTCTCTATATTTTAGGATTATTTGTTCTAGTTCTATAAAAAATGTTGTTTGTATAGAGACTGCATTAAATCTGTAGATTGTTTTGGGTGGTGTGGACATTTTAACAATATTGATTCTCCCAATCCATGAGAATGGAGCCATGAGGGCTCTTTAAAACCTCATTTCAGATGTTTTAAATTTTACCTCCCTTGTCTCCATCAGCAGTGGCAAAGACAGAATCAGTGTCATCAGTGGAACGGCCGAGATTTTTTTCAAGGGCCCCCTGTGTGCCTAAAACACTGCTGGGTGCTATGGACAACGCAGTGGTAAAGAACATAACCACGTTTGCAAGCAACCCACAGCGTCCGTCAGACATAAGAGGCTTGTGCATACAGAAAATGACGAAAGGCAACACTACGTAGACCATTTCCCTTATCAGTTGTACACTAGAATAAAGCCAGCCACTGTCCCCACTTCATTCATGTACTCCGCAGTTACTCTATTAGTTCTTTGGATTTTTTTTTATTTTTTATTTTTTTAATTTTTTAAAAGATTTTATTTATTTATTTGACAGAGATAGAGACAGCCAGCGAGAGAGGGAACACAAGCAGGGGGAGTGGGANGAGGAAGAAGCAGGCTCATAGCGGAGGAGCCTGATGTGGGGCTTGATCCCACAACACCGGGATCATGCCCTGAGCCGAAGGCAGACGCCCAACCGCTGTGCCCCCCAGGCGCCCCTGGATTTTTCATCTCTATCCGCTTAGCCATTTTGCCATGTTATTTTTCTCAGACTGATTGTGATTAGATTCACTTCTGAAGGACTTATTCATACACAACTATAATATACACAACTATAATATGATCCAACTTGGACTTTACTTTAAACTGAAGAATTCCACGGGCACCTGGGTAGCGCAGTTGTTGGGCGTCTGCCTTCGGCTCAGGGCGTGATACCGGCGTTGTGAGATCGAGTCCCACGTCGGGTTGCTCTGCTGGGAGCCTGCTTCTTCCTCTGCCACTCCCCCACTGTGTTCCCTCTCTTGCTGGCTGTCTCTCTCTGTCAAATAAATAAATAAAATCTTTAAAAAAAATAAAAAAATAAACTGGAGAATTCCATTGTTACTGATATGTTTTGTCACGGGTTATTTTTAAAAGGGGTGGGAAAATTGGAGGTGAGTCCAGGGATAAGAGCCATTCTGGCCTGTGCTCTGTGGTAAATTTAGCTTTCCATGCATTGTATTTGTCAACGGTGCCCTAAATATCCAAGCTTGATTTCAGGGGGGTAGGTAGTAGTAGTCCAGAAACAGACGTGGTTCTTTGCGAGAGCTTTAAAAATAGCTCGTGGGTGACAGCATTGGTTTTACATGTAGGACATGTAGATTACTTCAGGAGCACGACAGAGGCAACTTGTTTTTGTTTTTTTAAAGAGCAATAATAGCCACATGTGTGATTATTACATTAAAAAACAAAATAAAAAACAAAACCCCTACAAATATTTATAAACCAATCCATTTGTTCATCTATTCATTCAACAAACATTCATGGACTGTTACTCTCTAGGGTGTGTGGTTAGGTCTTGGGCATACAGAGACAAAAAATACAATAATTCCACCCCCAAGGATCACACAGGAAAGTGCAGTGACCCACAGGACCCTAACACACAGGAGTTTTTTAGTCCTCCTTCCTACCAGCTGAACAATGTCCTTTAGTGACAGGTAAACGGCACTGTTGCCTGATCCAGCACTGGGCTCCTTCTTGCCCATTGTACGACAGTTCTCTCCAACCATACCTTGCTTGGGTCAGGCCATTTTAATTTCATTTTCATTGTCCTCACCCTTCTCAGCTCAGTCAGAGCCAATGCATAAGCTTCAAGATACAATTTGAACTTTGTCTTCTCTGCCTATTTCAGTCCATATGATAACTCAACTTCTTCCAAGAGTGAATTTGTATATGAATTTGCTGAGCAATTATCAAAACCCTTGAGTTGTGATAAAACAGAAGGACCAGA
Organism: Ailuropoda melanoleuca; assembly: GCF_002007445.2. Taxonomy (NCBI): domain Eukaryota; kingdom Metazoa; phylum Chordata; class Mammalia; order Carnivora; family Ursidae; genus Ailuropoda; species Ailuropoda melanoleuca. The sequence continues at coordinate 195,055,205 of NC_048219.1, forward strand.
AAGACTCAAGTTTTAGTTTCCAAATAAGAATTTGGTTCCTCAAAGTCTGAATTGACATCAATGCTGGGCAAGACCCCTAAAAAGGATGAAAAAGATGGCTTGGGAACATTTAGAAAAGGAAGCGGGGTACTTGGAGCTCTGTGGGTCACTAGGAACCAGTCACGGTGGATAACAGAAGTTTCCTTTGTGACATGGAATTACTCATGAATATGTAGAGGGATGTAGGCATGGCCTATAGTTCTACCTGCAGCAGAAAGTTTCCTGGAACCCTTTTAGAGAAGGTGGGAAAAAATACGGGTCTTCTTTTAGGAAAGTCTTGCTAAAAACTCCAACTTGAGAAATAATGCACATGGTATGTGCAGAGCAGCGGTTCAAATCTTGGCTGTAAAAAGGAACCACTCGGGGAGCATTAACAAGATACGGATGTCTGGATCCCAACCGGAGAGGACCTGGTGGCATGGGTTGGGGAGTGTAGCCTGGGCATTGGGTCTGTTAGACACCCTCCCCTCAGCACAGGCGCTTCTGATGTGCAGACAAGGTTTTCATTCTGATCCCCTACGATATATGCTTATGGGTGGTTGAAGTGAACTTACGGAAAGGTGGATATCAAATCGGTGGGTGACATGGAGCCTGTCACAATCATAAAGTATCTCGAGAGGCCAGAGCCATGGGCTGATTCAGCCAGTGCCCCAAGGTGACATTCAAAGCCCAGGCACATAGGATCCCACGGTCCTCTGCGTCAGGGGGCTGAGACCTCTGCATGCTGCTGGGGGCTCCCATTTGCGGTACTAGAGTTTTCTTCTTCTTGATTTTAGAGTCAGAGGTTGGTGGGGCTATTGTTGATGTTATACCCAAATTTCGGTGACATAAATATGGCAAATTACTTGACAATATTTTAAATCATTCATAGAGCACATTGGTACAGAGTAACTTGTGTCAGTCAGGTGTTAATTTGAGTTCCCTTCCTCACTGAGACGCTGGGCTGCATGGGACCCGGAGGCCTCCCTGGGACCCTGACCTGTGCTTTGCCTCCTGGTGTTTTTCGTGACCTCCCTGTCTGCCCCCACCCTGGGGCACAGAATGAACTCCTTAGTTTTTTTGTGTCATTTGTTTGCTTTTAAGGCCACTACCAACATCCTGTAGGGAGTTTGGCGACTTTCCTGAAGATATGAAGGGTCTGGCACCGTGTGCAGACTGACCCCACCTCCATCTGCACTTCCACTGTCTCTGGCGCAAACACCTAACTCCCCCCTCCCCCTTTTCCCTTCACTGTGGCTCCACGAATTCTCAGGCCCTGCCAGTTTCAGCTTCTCGTCCAGGGACCTGGTCCAGGAAATTCTTCTGAACAAATACAGCGCCCTTCTTGAAAGAGCGGGAGTCTGATGAAAATAATCTTGTTTAGTTTTAGTTCTTCAGAAGGACTATCAAACGGTACCTATTTGATGGAGGAACTTCTCTTGTATCTGCGGGCCATTTCAGAGTACTAAACAAATTCGATTGTGGTGGGCTTTTATTGCCCACGGTGGAGTAATCTTGGGAAAAGAAGGACAAAGATCCAAAAAGGGGTGGATACCCAGCTTCTCTCTGGACAACTCAGTGAATGAACTAAATCTCTCGAATAACTACCCCGGTGGTCACCGGATTTGAACGTAATTTTGCAAAGAATATTTTTGGGACTTAAATTATAAACATAATGTTTTATCCATAGGAGACACAAAAACTGAAGGGTAGGTAGCTAATGAGAGGGAGTTTTGGCCTCGAGATCAAATGGGATGAAAAAGTAAAATCCACCTTAAAATCATAATGAGATATACAAATGATAGTGTTTGAATGAATGGTGGTTATTATTCTCAAGTGATGTCAAGATCTTTGCATCCTGCCATTGAACTGATGAATGATTTTCTTCTGCTCAGAAGTGTCTGAGGATGAGCCCTGCTGGTACTCGGTGGAAGAATCTAGTTGAGCTTGAAATGTGGGTTTTATTACAGGGTCAGGCTGCTATTTCTCCAGCACAGAGACTTTCCGTGTGTTCAGGCCACGGGGTGGAGTCTCCCCAGGCTGCACGATGCCCTGTCATTTCTTTGTGTTCTTGGGGAGAGCCAAATGTGTGGGTTCTTTCCTGGGCCATTGGGCAAATGTCTGCTTCCTTCTGGGGTCAAGTGTCCAGGTAAACGGACAAACGAGGGCAGCAAGTCGTTCCCCACAAGGTGGACATTGTGAGATTCTGAGCACTTTCTCAAATACGCGAATGTGTATCGTTAGTCTGGTCAATTCGTACTTCCTACATGAATCGTTTCTATAAATGGCCATGTATGAAATCCGATCAGACCATAGGATACTCACATTCCTACCGCTTGGCCAATAGCTAAGGTCTTACAGTGAATCTACTTTCACTGTAAATCATTTTATCTTGTTTTGGTCCCCACTCTCCCATTTAATTTCTAAAGGCCACTCCTCCTTCATCCCCACTCCCTGTAGCTTTTTCAAATAACAAAAAAAAAGTTTTTACAATAATAAGCTAGGCGGGTGTGTAAGGCTCTGCTTTTAAGAGCTCCAGGACACATTCACCCATCTACCAGAGTTAGTCACACAGACATTAATATAAAAAATGTTAAAATATCTCAACCTTTTCTCTGAATAACAATGTTAGCACAGCACACCTCATTTAACAAAACATTAAAACATTTTACTTCCTCAGATCAAGTGTATCTATTAATAATGACTTAAATTGTCTATACTGATTTCACATTATTAAGAAATCTCATTCCCATCATGTGGAAGAACACAATATGGGGGGGCGGGGGGAACACCTCGCTAACCTATTTTCCCGACATTGCCACCCAGCCCAACGCAGATCACGCAAAACAACAAAGTCACTTCTCATTATGAATGCGATCTTATCCAAAGGTCAAGTGCTGCTTTCATCCATAGCCCAGGAAGGCTTTTTTGGAAGCTCAGAAACAAAGGTGCCCTTGAGTGCTGCGTACCCACCGTGGTGGAGTGTGAAACCGAGCAGCGCCATGCTCACACGCACAGCCACGAGTAAATAGCCCTGGAAGGACATTTATAGACTCTGGGGACGTTGCTAGAAAGCATATTATGGAAGCTTTCCCTGATAAAGGTGACAAAGTTTCTTTACGACTGTCATGGGGATTTAATTACATGATAAAATTGCAGCTCCTGCCTCTTGAGACAAATTGCATGTTAAGACTGATTGTTTTTTATGAATCTCACACAGGGAGCAAAATACTTCTCTCTTGAAGTTGCTTTGATCTGATCGTTATGTCCTGTCACCCTTCATATCCCCTTCTAGGAACCAGAACGTGACTGATCCTGCAAGTAAGGCGGGAGGGCTCCTGGTGGGCTCGCTCGGTTGCTTTGCAACTCCGCATGGAGAAGAGTGTGGTCAGTTTTAGCTAATGGGTTTAAACTCGACTTCACTTATTTTTCTGTTGGTGAAAAATGAGAACGTCGGGCTTCCAGCAGAAAGACAGGAAAAAAGGCATTAAAAGAAATGTGAGTGACTATTGAAGACATCCATGTTATACAATGTTACTAATTTCAAATGCAAGTTAAAATATTTAACTTATTTAAATAGATTATTTAAAAGTCAAATTTTGGAAAAGTTCAGCGAAACTGATGCTTCTTATTTTGTAGGTGGAAGGGTAAATTTCTGTGCAATTCGGAAATATTCTATGTTGAGCTTATCTGTACAGGGGATTTTTCAGGTGCCAGCAGCCTACAGAGAAAAAGAGTCGAAGTCCTTGCCTCTAGGAAGTGTCACACTTCAGGAGACGTAGATGAGGCAACCAGTAACTGGTTAGCGGGACGAGATCCCTGCCAGTGAGAGGAGCAGGGCTACATCGCACGGGGCCCTGGGTGCCGTCTGGAAGCGGAGTCAGGCAGAGGGGGGGATGTGGGTAGGAAAGAAGCAGCAGCCAGCATGCCCAGGGGCTCAGAGCCGAGGTGAGTGGCAGGAAATAGACTTTTGGTGGACATGGAGATGGGCCGCCCAGACCCCACGTTAGGGAGGACTCGTTGTCCCAGATGGCAACCCTTCGGGGTATGCCTCAGCTGCAGAGAGCCGCCTCCCTCCAGAACACACCTCCCAAGGCAGCCAGGTCCCATGAGCAATCAGGTGTGTGCAGAGGTCCTGACGTCTTGACCCAATGCGGGAAAACTGTGAGAGGGATCTCAGAGCCAGAGCTCCCCCAGAGCTGGCCACACATAGCACGTGGGCCTGCATCACAGACCAACTTCTCCTCTGCCAGTCTGATTTCCTCCCTCTCTTCCCAGGCGTTCATGCCCTGCAAATATCCTGCGAGGCAAACTCCACTCAGCATCAGACCATGAGCCCCTGGGGCTTTCGGGCCACCTGGAAGGATGGGGGGATGTGCCATTAGAGCAGGTGAAGACAGGATAGTGGAGAGATGGCCTGCCCAAGAGCCAAGGAGGGTGTAAGGGACGGATGGTGTCATTGGGGTATGGTTTCAACCAGAGTTTCTAACCACCGGTAAAGGTCCTGGGATCTTTTTTTTGGTCTCAATTTGCCATGAGCAGATTCTTTTTAAAAATACAATTAAAATTAATTACAAGAAAAATACAATAGAAAAAAGTCCAGTAATCACACACTGTCGTATTAATGGTCAAGTTGTTGTCAAGTAAAAGCTTACTGTCAATTTCCATGGCAAACGCGTGGTGGAGTGTCATCTGCCTCCCACCACACTCTGGCTAGTGCTGTTACCCATCCCTCCCTGGGGTACAGGGTGGGTGAAAGGGTGCTGGCAGAAGAGGTGGGGTAAGTGAGCTCCTGGGACATCTTCCGGGCCCTTGAACACTTGCTATAAAATATGAACGGGAAGCTGTTGGACTGGGGTCACCAGACTTTTTCTGTAAAGTGCCAGAGAGCAAATATTATCTGTAAAGTGTCAGATTTTGTAGGTCATACGGTCCCTGTGGCAACTATTCAGCTCTGCCGTGATGGCATGAAAGTAGTCATTGACAATCCGTAAATGAATGAGCGTGGTCAGTCAAACTTTACTTGTAAAAACAGGCAGCCAGCCCTTGGGCCATAGTTTGCTGACTTTTGCTGCAGGCAGTAGGGAGCCACTGCAGGTCTGTGGGAAGGGGAGAGACATGCACCTCCAAACAGGAAGCTGTCATTGCACTCTTCTCTCCGTGTGCCTTTCCCAGCCCTCACTCCAGTGAACCTGCTCTCTATTTTCACAGTCAGCAGCGCATCCAGGTACCCGACACACGTCTGACTTATTTCCCTCACCTATATCCTGCTTCCGGTTTGCTGAAATTCTTGAATCTGTAAATTTATGTCTTTCATCAAATTTGGGAAATGTTTGGTATCTATTTTCTTCAAATATTTTTTCTGCTCCATTATCTTCCTGCTCTCTTTTTTGGACTCCAGTTGGATATGTTAGATCTTTTCAATTGTCCCACAGTCTCTGTTCATTTTATTTTCTATCATTTTACTTGCTGTTCTTCAGGTTGGATACTTTCTGTTGATCTATTTTCGAATTCACAGACCTTCTTCTGTGAAGCCCATTGTTGGTTAGAACAAAGCCAACTCCAGCTTCAAGGGTGGTGGGGGCGTTGTATTGCCTTAGGGACTCAGCAAAGAAGGAGGCACCTCCTTGGTACCAATCTCTCTGCTGCCATCCTTCCTATGTAAACAGAGTTTTTGTTTTTTCCAAATTAGATGATCTCATTCCATTGTTGAATGGATCCTCACTGCCTTTCCAGATAAGTGTAAACACCTGTCTAGGATTCCTGGTCTTACTTGCTTTGACTTTCCTCCCTCTGCTCTTATGTAAACACCCTCATTTCCAGGCAGGTCCCTCTTCCTTGCACAGGGCGGTATGCCCCTGTGTGCTCCACGTTTGCCCACTCTCCTCCCTCCATTTGGATTCCCTTCCTTTTGATCATAGCTTGTTAAGAACATGTCCATCTATCAAGGGCCAACCCAAGAGAATTTGAGTGTACCCCATATGCTATTTGGTCTATTCATATTTATTATGTACCTACCGTGTGCCAGGATATGGTGAACAGGACGAACCCAGTCCCTGTTCATATCCAGTTGCTGAATTTGGTATTGGAAGATAAGGGGCAATGGGACAGAGAAGTAAACCCAGGCTACAGGTAGTGCACTTGCCACTTCCAATTACTGCCTTAGGAATGTTTTTCCTGAGCAGAGCACACCATTGCAGGAACCATCATCCTCCTGGGAAGGAGAAAAGCCTCTTTGCTATCATCCTCATTTCTTTTTGTTCTTTCAAAACTCTCCAGTATGCTTGGGAGTGATGCTAATAGAAGTATGTCATCAGCATACATTATTTCTTTATTAGCCTGTTTCTCAATTTTGATTCTGAAAATATCCTGATTTAGTCTAATTGCAATTTCAATGTGTTCCACAGGCAGTGACAATTCATACTGGGGGGAGCTGAGACGTGACCCTGTAGGATTTTTCTTCCTGCCCCATATGCTCTGAAGCTGGACCATTAGCTCTAAGACATGCATCTCATCTCATCATAGTGATTCAACCTGCTTCTGGGAAAAAAAGAGAGCCTAGGGTGTGTATCTGCTTGAAAGCAAAGAAATATCTTTATTCTAGGTGGTGGGCGATATTTTTCTGTATCTAAAGCAGAGACTGGAGCCATTTTATTCCTAAATAATTTAACTATATTCAAAGATAATCTGATGTTATTGTAGGAAAGTGTATTTCTAATAAATTCCACTTGATCTGGGTGAATCAATTCAGGCAGTGCATAATTGAGTCTGTTAGCAAGGACTTTAGCAAGAATTTTGCAATCAGTGTTAATTAAGAAGATGGGACAATAATTTGTGCATAATTCCGGATCTTTTCCTGGCTTGTGAATCAAAGTAATAAGAGCAATGCTCCGGCTGGTGGTGGGATAGTGTCATTAGGTGCTGATTTATAAGTACTTAGAAAGGTTTAATTTCATTTTGCTTCGAGCAGGGTCTCCCTGCCCCCACACTGTCTGCTCAGGGTGTGCAGCCGAGATGGCGGAGTGCTTCCCTCTCTATCCTTCCCTGTTGCCGCTGATCTCATGCTTTCCATTTCTGTTTTATTCGGCAGCCAAGGACCCCACTTATTCATCCGTGTTTTTTCTTAATACTCTTATTTGAATGATTTGAAGCCTGAGACTCCATGCTATTGATGCGTGTGGGCATGGGTATACATGTGTGTAAAGTAAAGTAAAAGGGTTGTATGCAGCTTCAGCGGGGAAATTTGTTCATGGGTCTTCCTGCAAAATGTGTCTGGTGGGTAGGTATCAAGAGCCCTTGACTAAAACTCAGGAAACATACCTTGTTTATACCCTGCTGCGAACTGGCTATTGGCCAGTGGAAGAACAAATGTGAGCCTCAGTGTCCCCATCGGTAAAATGCAGCTGTAAGACAGACAGCTACAGGCCTCAGGGAATGCCGGGAAGAGCACTGGATTTATACTTTCCACCAGCTGTGGGACCTCGGGCGTGTAACATAACCTTTTAGAGCCTCATTTCCCTCAGCTGGGTAAGCGGGAAAGACAATAGCCCTCAGGAAGGTCCTTGCTACCTGTGATTCCTCTCTCCTTGCCTCCACTTAGGGCTGGTTCCAGTTCTAGCATGTTCTGGGTTGGGGACATATTCTCCCTAACAATGAGAAGAGGCTGGCCCTGTGCCAAGCTGCTGCTTATTTGGTGCATTGAAGTTCACAAACCAGGCTCCCACTAGCCCCTCCAGGAGATACCTTCCTTCCCCCGTCAGTGTGGAGACAGCCATTCCTTTGAAGGTGGGGCGGGGTCTACACAGGCCTCTGTTAGGGTGCACCGCACTTCCGAAGGCAACGGGGTTTTGATAACGTCCTCCACAAACACAAGTCATTGGTCTCAAAACCTTAGTTAGCACAATTTATAAGGACCCTGAGAGATGACCTGACCAATCCCATTTTTTTAAAGTGAGGATATGGAGGTTCAGAGAGAGGGACTGCCAAGTTCAAGGCCACAGAGGCAGTGCTAGAGCCAAGGCAAGAACCCGGGTCATTTCACTGTTAGTCTCTCGCCATTCCCGATACACCAAGTCTCAGAGCCACCAGCGGGGCGCATGCTTCCGTCGTTAGTCCTACAAGGGAGGGGCCATGCTCATCTAACTGACATGTGACTGTTCGGTTTGTCCTGGGTGATGTTCTCCTCCGTGCGTGGGGAAGGGGTGGCCGATGTGGCCCTAGTGTGATGGTGGACTCAGGGTCAAGCCTGCAGGGGTGCTGGTTGCATGAGAGGCTGAATTCCGCAAACAGACCCCATCTTGACGTGTATGCACGTGCCTATCACGCGCTCCCCACACCCGTTCCCACCTATGTCCATGCTGCTCGGTGCGATCTCTTAATAAAAACCCAATTAGTATTTCTTTAACTTGCCTCCAGATGCTTAAATACCATTACCCCAAACACAACATAATGTCTCTAGTTTTCTGTTTCAATCAAGAATTCAAGTAGCATCTTGACTTGTATATATCAGCAGCAAAATCATGGAATGCTGACATCCTTAATAATAGCAATTAGTAATCAGTTGTTTCTTAAGTAGTTTGATTACACCAGTTACCAAATTGTACAGTTGATGCATTTGGGGGCAAGAAGGGTCTCGCCACCCCTCCCCCAGCCCTCCTTTCTTCCTCCCATGTTCTTGGTGGTTAGTGAGCTGACAGGCATTGAAGAGATGCAAGGACAAATGATGCAATCGTCACTAGTATTAAACAGCAGAGCCTTGGTTTGAGCAGAAAGTAGAATTAAATATTTCTTCGCAGGAAGACTAACCCCACTAGTGTCCATGGGAAGGCAGTCTGTGCAAACCCACCTTAATGTCAGCAACAGAGCTCAGCCCATCCGTGCCGGGCAGGACACACGGACTTAGAGCTCCTTCTCGGGGCGGAGACCCCGTGCTAGGCTCTGGATGCCAATAAGCGTTAGGCAAGGATTTCACCTTCAAGGAGTCATTTTTAAGTTTTAAATATCTGGTGGGTATAACGATTAGCCCAGCAAGGCCATGTGTTTCTGTAACTAATGGAGACTGAGGGTCTTATGTCCTCGTGGAGGGAGGAGAATCTGTGGGCCAGCTGAGCAGGGGCGGTCGTCCAGTGGAGGCCGTCCACCGAGCCGGGTCTGGAAGGAAGGGGTGGCCTGAGCAGAGGAGGTCCTCACTGCCTCAGAATTTGGGTGCAGCCCTGGTGGGGAGGCTCCTGTTGGAATGGGGTGGATGGGATAGATGGGGGAGCTGATTATGGGGGATCTGCACGCTCAGCCCTGCTCAGCTTATCACACATACACAGAGGGGGAGAGAGAGAGGCCAGGCCCCACTCACAGTCCATTCTTGCAGGGCAGCTGGTGGCTCTGCTGGGGCCTTGTGAGTTGTGTCGTTAGGAGAACCCCACTCGATGAGCATCCCCTGCCTCTCTGCCAACTGTGTAGGGAGGATACATGCTGCGCTTTGCCCCATGATCCTCTAGGGCTAAAATTTCAAGTTCCTCTGACCTCCGCCCTCCTCAAGGGGGGACATGTACACCTGGGGAGACTTCTCTAGGAAAAGCCGTTCCCACCATTTTCTCAGCTGGTGCCTCTTTTTCTCTATGCTTTTATTGTGATGCTGACATGGATGAATTGGAATAAATTATTACTATTTTTTGTGTGTTCCATTTGGCGGAATAATGAGTTCACACTGCAATACACACGGGGATTTCACTGACAGATACAAGGTCCTTGTGTGTTCACAGTGACAAGCACACAAGAGAGAATGGTTACTTTTCTTTTTCTTATGTTTGCAAATCGTCATCTTTGAACAATACTCAAAAATCTGCCAACCAGGGTTGTCCTTGGGATGGAAACTTTCCTCCTCTCCCCTAAATGTATTTGCCAGCATGCCACTTGACTCCGGGCTCTCCCAGCCTGAGTGGGCATTCCCGGTGCTGGTCCCACTGGCCCAGCCCCATTCCCCATCTTCATATTCCTCCCCTGGATTTTTTAAATTCTTCACAGTATCCATTCCCGGTATGGGCTGCATTTCAAGGTATTGCCATAAGTTCTGACCACTCTTTCAGCATTCTAAAGATCCCACATGTATATTTAAACCCAAACAGCTCTTGTTCCTGCCAAGGATGGTCCCCAAGGACTCACAGTTGCCTTGAGAAAGAGCTCGTTTGCTCCCACACTCAGCAAAAAGGAACTCACGCTCCATTGCAGGCTGTGACAATGAGTTTTGGGGATCATAGCCTCAGAGAAGCACAGAGATGGATGGGACCTCAACACTGATCCGAGCCAGCGTTTCCCAAAAAGCACCTACAAACGACCAAGTCCCCTGGAGGCAAAGCCACACCGAGCCTTTAATATACTTGTGCCAAAGTCCAAGCAGGTGACCCCGAAGGAAGCATCTCCCGAGCTCATTCCACCACAGACCTCTGTTTGGGAAGCCCTAGTTGAATCTCACGTCACTGGCCCAGAAAGGAAAAGTGACTTTCCTAAGGTCACACAGCTCATGGGTGGCAGAGCCCAAGCTTCCTTCTGGAACATTCCATTCCACCGCAGGAGCTTCTTCAGACCCCTCATAACCTCCCCATGCTGACGTCACCTGGGCTGCGAGCCTGGGAGGCACCACGCGTGTTACCCCTGTCTGCATTCTCCACTCTCTTTATTGCAAGCACACGGCACAGGCTCCGCACAGTCTCCAGCAGTCCCTCGGTTGTCAGTCTTGGTTGGTGGCACTGGCGCCTCTACTTGTCACCAAGACCTTCCCATGGACACACCCATGCAGTTCTCATCTTGGTCATTTATCTTTGTATTATCCTGCTCTCTTGGTTGAGACCCTTATCACCTCTCACCTGGAAACTGCCTTCAGTCACCTCCTAAGTGGGCTCTCCTCCCCTTTCTTGTTTCCTCCAAATCCTGCTTTCACATCGTGCCCAGAGCGGCACACACAAGACTGAGCACGCTGTACTCTCTGCCCCAAGTTCAAGGCCAGCCTGCTTTCCCTATAATAGTAACAAGACGTGCCTTAATCATTCAGGGTATGATCACCCTGAAAGGAAAACAACCCCGAACTAACCCACGCCCTTAAAACATGTCATCAGCAACGAACAGGTCTTGCCTTTCTGGATGATGCAGTTCGGCGGGGAGAAGTATATACAGACATGATTTAGAATGTAATGGGTTCATTGTGGGAAGGAATGAAATTCTCAACATAAATTTCATTGCTCTCCAGTGTTCAGCAAAGTTGCGGCGGCGGGGGCAGTAAAGATGGTGCGGGGCAATTAGTAAGGTGAAAAGAATGATACCTTAAATTGGGGATTCCAAATACACAGATCCCCAACCAGCTGCCATGGCTTTGTAAAGGGGGATTGGAGAGGGGGGACTTGCTTTTAAGCATAACAGAAAACAGAGGGCATAACCACAGGGTGCAACAAAGGTAGGCAGGGTTCAGGGAAGCCAACTAGGGGAGGCACAGCCCAAGTGGGAACCCTCACCTCTGTGTTTGAAGGGGCAAGCAGGGAGGTGAGAGTTGTCAGCTAGGAGCTGAGCCTTCGGCATGAGGATGAAGCCACATGGCAGCAGAGATCTGGCAGGGAGGGGACTCTGGAGCAAACACCCCACCTTCTGTGCTCCTCTTAGCACCTCCCATTAGCTGCATCCAACAGGCATCAGAGAGCTCGTGACAGGGGATGCAGTTCATAAGGTCAGCCTCATAGGCCGGCACAGGGCAGGCAGTGGGCAGGGGGGTGGGGGGTAAACGCAAAGCATAGAGCTCCATGCTCCTGGCCAAATTGCAGTTTATGATGAGAAATTCCCTCCTTTGGAAAGGGGATCCCTCCTACATTGTTGGTGGGAATGCAAGTTGGTACAGCCACTCTGGAAAACAGTGTGGAGGTCCCTTCAAAAGTTAAAAATTGAGTTACCCTATGACCCAGCCATTGCACTACTGGGTGTTTACCCCAAAGATACAGATGTAGTGAAGAGAAGGGCCATATGCACTCCAATGTTCATAGCTGCATTGTCCACAATAGCTAAATCGTGGAAGGAGCCGAGATGCCCTTCAACAGATGACTGGATTAAGAAGCTGTGGTCCATATATACAATGGAATATTACTCAGCTATCAGAAAGAACGAATTCTCAACATTTGCTGCAACATGGACGGCACTGGAGGAGATAATGCTAAGTGAAATAAGTCAAGCAGAGAAAGACAATTATCATATGATTTCTCTCATCTATGGAACATAAGAACTAGGATGATCGGTAGGGGAAGAAAGGGATAAAGAAAAGGGGGGTAATCAGAAGGGGGAATGAAACATGAGAGACTATGGACTATGAGAAACAAACTGAAGACTTCAGAGGGGAGGGGGTGGGGGAATGGGATAGACTGGTGATGGGTAGTAAGGAGGGCACGTATTGCATGGTGCACTGGGTGTTATACGCAACTAATGAAGCATCGAACTTTGCATCGTAATCCGGGGATGTACTGTATGATGACTAACATAATATAATAATAATAAAAAAAGAAATTGCCTCCTTTGGAGAGACTGAGTGCCTGTCTACGCAAAGCTAAGGTCAGAACAAAGGCATGTTGTTCTTTGGGCTCGCGGCTCCTGGGCCCTCACCCTGATCGTGGCCACAGGTGTTAGGAAAACCAAGGGAAAGAAGAATCAGGAGACGGTTTCTCCCTTGGCCTAATGCAGCTTGCTTAAATCCCCAGGAAAAGGCAGCCCAGGGGGTACACCCACACCATGAGGGAACGGAGGGATTGTCACCCCCTTGCAGTCCTGATCTGAATCTCCCTCTTCAGCACACGAAAGCCCCACTGGCTAGCACCAGTGTCCCATGTACACTCCCTTTTGGAATACTTTCTGCACGTGGGAGCATGTGTTTGTGTGTGTGCACACACANTACATGTGTGTGTACGTGTGTGTGCACACACACATGTGTCAGGAGGGACTCAGTCTGGTGGGTGGAGAAGAGCCCTCTGTACACTTCGTCGGGGCCAAGCACATCTGACAGAACACAGCACCACGCAATTTAAATTTTGCACCAGCGCAAATAGTTCCATTTGTTATACAAAGAAGTTCTGCAAAATGACCAAAAAAAAAAAAATGGGGAGAGATTGCCCACCTGCATAGACAAGTCACGTGTGAAGAGGTCTAAAAGAAAAACAACGCCCTGTGGCTAAGACTTTGTCCCCAGCAGTGAAGGAAGGACGGGTGGGTAGGCGGTGGACGAGGACCAGCGCGCACGTTTTCAGTTGGGGGCTCAGGGACAAATACTCATCCCCGGCAATGTTGAGGGTGTGTTGAGACACACACACTCACTGTCAGAGGAAAGAGAAACCCTTTCAGAAAGCGGTTTGGTAACTTTTCTGTCCTTGTTCCTGTAATTCTGCTCCTAGGAATTTATTTGAAGGCTATAACCTGAATAAGAAAAAAACCATAGGAATGCTAGTAAAGATGCTAATTGTGGCATTACTGATAGTAGTAAAAACGGAAACAGGCCTCTCTTGTAGGCATTTGGTTTAAGTATTTGGTGATTAATCACCTCAATAGGTGATTGAAATTAAGACTATGTAGCACCGTGGAAAATACTTTAGCTATATTAACGCCACAGAGCAGAAGACACATGACATCGACGGCGCGGCTATAAGGGGGGAACTTACACACGCAGAAGCAGCGGAGAAACGGAAGCAGGTGCAGTGGGAGGACGGCGGCACCGTGGAGTGGAGTTGCTTTTCCTCTTTTCAAATTGCGTCTCGTGCCAGCGGTTGCGCGGTTGCATAGCAACACGCCGTACACGCAGCGAGTGTACGTACGTGTATAAGCGGGAACCTGACAGGCCAGCGTGCGTCAGGTGCCTTTTTCACCCGTTCACCCTTCCGCCTCCAGGAACGGCCCCCCTCCCACGCGCTCGTGGTGGGAATTCGGCGTCAGATGGTCCCGGTTACCTACGAGCACGCCGGCGGGCAGCTGAGCCGAGGGCTCCTTCATCCAGTCCTCGTTGGCCAGCTCTATCACGGCGTCCACGTGCCCCACTTCGGTGCAGATCAGGTGGCCCACTCTGTCCTCATCCCTGGCGTCCAGGGCAGACTTTAATCTCCTCACTAAATCGGAGTTGAGTGGGTAATCCGGAAGGCGATCAGAGTTGGACATTGTGCTGTTGTTTGTGTATCGACCAAACTTCTCAACTGAGTCCAAAGGCAGCAGCTGCGCCGCGCAGGGCACTGTGGGCGTTGCTATAAATAGAAAAAACCTGGCTCCCGTTTCAGCTGCTGGGGAGGGCCATTGGCTGGCGGCCTTTTTCTTCACCGGGCCATGGGAATCAATCTTCCTGAAGGTCTCTGTTAAGGATTATTCTAGAGAGGGGCAGTAGACAGGTCGGTAAGTGGGGGAAGAAGAAAAGGGGACAATATTTTAAAAGAGAACTCTCCTAGGTACTGTTGAACAATGCCTTCTTTAAGCAAAAGTGAGATTCTATCCTGAACCGGATTGAAAGAAGTAGTAGTAGCTGGCGCTCCCCTTTGCATCTTTCCTTGAACATGGACGCGATATGTGGAGACGTGGCAGCCATATTATAGCCATGAGGTGACAGTCAAGAGTGAAGGAGCAACACTGAGGAGAATGGAACACAAGGAGGGGAAGAGATGGCTTCTCAATGATATTTCTGGACCTTTGTTTTCAGCTCTGGGCAGGCAACCACCAGACTTCCCGTCTTTATTCCTTAAGCACTGTTCACGAGTTTTTGATGACTTGCAGCTCGAAGGGTATTCACCCTACCTTTGACTGGTGATGGGTAGTAAGGAGGGCACGTATTGCATGGTGCACTGGGTGTTATACGCAACTAATGAAGCATCAAACTTTACATCGGAATCGGGATGTACTGTATGGTGATTAACATAATATAATAAAATAAAATTAATAAAAAAAAATAAAATCATGGAAATGGTCTGGGTTAGTCTACAGAGATTCAGAAGTGGCTCAGCCTGTCATAAAGATGTGGATGATCTCCCCAAGTCTTCTGGTCTTTGGCAATTGAGCTCTGGTCTCGCATAATAAAATCCCACAGTATGTTGCTTGGACGGCGGCCAACCCCAGAATCCTTGAAGGAGGAACAGTGGCATTGTGGGCCAGAGTCATCAGTAGTGTCCAGGGCCACCTGACCGACTGCCTCCCAGTGTCACAGGAACTGAAAATGGACCCTGCTGGAGACATTCTGGGAATCCCTGGCAATGGGTTTTTCCCAGAAGGGAGATCTTAACTCAATGGATCAGTCTTCAGTTCAGATGTCTGACCAACTTGCAGAGAGGGGGGTTGGCCTCTGATTCTTCCTTCGGCCAAAGAATTATGAGTTTTGCGAGAGATTTTTGAGCCTGAGTTTCCCAGCACAAATGCTTGGCTGTATCAAATGCCTTATGTTTAGAAAGAAATATAGCAACACCAGCACCATTTGTGTAAATACGAAGAGAGGGAGGGTAGTGGCCGTAGGAAAATTTTTGGAATTTGGGTAAGGTAATTTAAAGAAAACCCCCCCGAGAATTATTAGAGATTGCTATCAAACTTCAAATCAGAAGGGAGGTAAAGATGAAGCACTTGTTAGGCAGATAATAAGATGACAAAGCCTCAAATATGGCACTCACTGATCTTAATTACCAAGCTATCTGCTGGGTGTTTAATCAGTAGCACATATACTATGCTAATTATTCTGGCTAATTTTGTTATAATGTAATTCTTTATCAACCCGGCTATGTATAAATTAGGAATTGAAATGTAACTAACACAAATTATATTTAAGGCAACATGAATTTCTTTATTTCAGTGTGAAATCTTCGAATCTCTATTTCTTTCTCTTTCCTTTTTTTGATTAGCCCATGAGAAGCACCCCTACAACCTGACTATTATTTGAGGAGAAAGGAGCCCAGCACCGATACAGCCCCCTCCCCCCCCGCCCCAGCTTCTTGGAAGTCTAATATGTGACTATCTCCTTCAGTGATTGTCCTTGAAGGGTGCGGGATGTATTTAAGCAATCA
The DNA here is from genome assembly GCF_002007445.2 of Ailuropoda melanoleuca. Lineage (NCBI taxonomy): Eukaryota > Metazoa > Chordata > Mammalia > Carnivora > Ursidae > Ailuropoda > Ailuropoda melanoleuca. Next base: position 195,071,263 of record NC_048219.1, read on the forward strand.
ATGGTAGACAGACACTGGCTTTCTCCGAATCAGATAACGATTGCTTCATTGTTCTATCTTAATGTTTAAATAATCACCAGAGGGTACCATAATTCATGTATTTTCAGTGATATATTGTATGTGACTTATGTCAATTTGTTTACAAATGTGTTTAGTTGAGAACTAATAACACAGATCCTCACAGAAAAGCACAAACATTATCTAGAGATTTTTATGCCTTGCGAGCTTGCATCCAAATGAGGTCAGGCTGGTACAGAAGTTGGCGGAGCTGTGCAGAGCCCACTGGCAGGCCTTCAGAGACTGCCAGCCATAGAGCTTTCAAAAAAAATGAATATTTTTGGTTTTGAATTATTTTCCAGCAAAATAACAATGCTTGTTGAACAAATGGGTACAGTGTGGGCCTAATTTAGTCTTAGCACCATGTTAGGGTTGAATGTGAGTGATAGTTGCCAATGGAAGGTCGTGGTCTCAGAGAAATGGCCAGTCCCAAATTCTCAGACCCCGTTGTGACCTCAGGGTAAGGGACAAGCACTGGGCATATTTGGATTAAGTCAAAGTGACCATGAAGTGGATCCACTTCTTCGAGCCTGAAATGCCCCTTCTATCTCCTGAGGTTCTAGGAGCTGTTCCTTTGACATGTAGGTTCCCCACTAGTAGGCCCCCGAGTGTTCTTAGCTCCTACCTCACCTTTGAATCCAGCTGTGGACCCTCCCAGCTCAGGGCTGCCGTGGGGCTCCCTTCCCAGGCCGTGCTCCTATCTCTCACGATTCTGTCCTCCTTCTGGTTCCTGCAGCTTGATTCCAGAGTCTCCCGCTTCCCTGCTCCAGCAACACAGATGCTTCTCCCTGTGGTCAGAAGCTTTTTAATTTGGCTGAAGTTTCCTCTAAATCCCTTTTTAATGGGTCTCTCATAGCTTTTCAGGCCTGAGGTTTCAACCAGGACATTTGTGTGAATGTATTTACCGTTGTGTGGCTGGACTGGCTTGTCCATCAACCTACTAGGCCACGGGGAGCCACTTTGTAAAGTGGCATTGTTATGTGGTCTTTATGGGCAGCTCTTTGTGCAAGGAGAAAACAGAAGCCCCTTTCATTTCCTTTGCATTTTCGAAGGCTTGAAACAACACAATGGGATGTGGGCACAAACGAGATGTGATGAAAGCCATTTACAACTTTTGCAAGGTTTTTTTTTTTTCCCCCTATTGGGGCATGATTTCTGATGGCACAAGGATGGAGTTGTACAATTGGAGATGCAGACATTTCCATTAATGAAACCCTCAAAGACAAAATAACAAATGAGTTTCACTCAACACTTTTTGAGCTCTAGCATATGCCAGGTGCTTCTCCATGTGCTGGGAGTGTAAGATGCTATATACTAGCCCTGATTATATGGTTCATGACACATACCAGGCACTCTTCTAAAGGTAGTGCATGTATAAACTCGTTTCCTCCTAGCAAGAATCTCGCGAGGTAATGCTATCGTTATTGCCACTTGGCAGCCGGAGAAACTGAGCAGTGAGACAATTTGCGTGCAGTCACACGGCTGCTAAGTGGCAAAACTAAGATGCAAATATATGCATCCTAATGTGCTCCTTGAAACTCCGGGTCGAGCTTCTCGGCTGTCTGACCCCTCCCTGCAGGTCTCATTCTGCTCTCCTGTAGTCTGTTTCTTCCTCATCCTTCCTTTCTGTTCTTTCGTCTTGTTTGAGATGGAGTCCTGTGAGAAAAAGTGAGGAAACAGTGGGAGGAAGGAGAAAGGCACAAGGGCAAGGCATGGACTGGGAGTATTTGGGGAACTTTGGGAGAAAAAGGACTAGGAGCAACTTTCATGTGTGCAGGAAGTGGACAAAGGAAGAAGGAATCTTTGGTTGCTGGGTTGTGTTCCCTTAAGCCAGACACTGTGTTGAGACTGGACCACCGGGGTCATGGCTTTTTAGGAGTCTTAACAGTTAATTCCGTGTATCACTGCCAGTGACTGGGTGACAGTGAAGCATCCATCAAGCACAATGATGGGAGGTGAGAAGTTTGCCTTCAGAGAAACGTGAAGCCAACCTGATGGAAAGCAGGCAGTGCAGTCACTTTGGGGTACAGGAGAACAGTTTGAGGGCAGTAATCTGCTTTCGAATTTTAACTCTTCCCAGTTCAGATAATTAGCAATAAAGGAAAAGGAGAGAAATGGAGACAGTCTGTGTCAGCGGTGGAACTTAGGGCAGAGTGCTTCATCATGACAAACATTTTGAGCAATTCCTGTGAAAACAGAGCAGGCAAGATTGAGAAAGGGCTGACCAGCTCACCATGGGCGTGACTGTAAGGCAATGCAGAGATGAGTCCTGGGATGAGTATGGGGCTGATTTTGCCTCATCCGCGGGTTCAGAGAGGGGCCCCAAGAACCACAGTGCATCCAGAACCCCAGCGTCTCATGTCACATTCCATTCCTGATGCCCGGCACACACAGGCAGAGGCAGCGGGGGCTTCTTGGGAGGACAGCCATGCATGTTTCCAGAAGGGGGCCCTATATTGGCCATTTCAAACTAGGAACAATCCAAATGTCATCAACAGTAGAATGGATAGAAAAAATTGGTATATTCCTGCAGGGGAAAAGAGAGAGTAACCGGGAGGAATATATCACAGTTACTTGCAGCAAGTGCTTGGCTCTCACAGATACAATGTTGAATAAATGAAAGTTGCCAGACCCAAAAGAATAAATGCTGTAGGACACCATTTACATAAAATTTAAAAACAGGCAAAGGTAAACTACAGGGCTGGAAGTCCAGACGGCGATGACTTTTTCCCGAGAAGGTGGAGGTAGTGAGTGGGAAGGCACATAGAGGAATTTCAGGCAGGGCTTTACTTCTTGATCTGCTTGATGGATACAGGGGTGTTCGTGATAATTCACTGAACTGTGATGTTGTCTGTGTATGTGTGAACTTTTCTCTATGTACCTTGTACCTGATAATATAAAAAAGATAGAAATAGACTGTTTCAAAGAGAAAAGCAGCTGACATAGATACAAGACAGAAATAGTTCGAAGAGCTTTTGTTGAGAGTTTCTTCATACTTTGAAACCAAAAAATGATGGGCTAGGAGAGGCGGGATATGGATGACAGTATCTGCCTCCAGACAGATCAACTGGACTTCCCGTAAGAGCCCCAGGAAGCTCCGTGGGGACTGATTCAGGGCCGAAGGTCCCGTAGCTCATCTCCTAGACCCAGTGTTTCAAAGGTCAACTTGTCAGCCAATCAACATCTGGTTTGGATGGTATTTGGTGTTTCCAACATTGTCCAGTTTTTTCCTCTCCCTCTCATTGACTTGTCACTTGTGGGAAACTCACTCTTAGTGGTCTGAATGCTCACAATCCCACTGAAAAGGGAGCCCCTGAAAATCAATTAGAAAAAGGTAGGCAGCCTAGTGGAAAAGCGGACAAGAGACTTGTGATGGAATTGTGGCGTGAAGATAAACACTTCTGATCCAAGATGAGACTGGACAGTAACCAGTAGGAAACTGCCCAACATCCTGGGTGGGCCACTATTATATAACAAAGAAATAGATGTGGTAGATACATATTGCCCACTTTGCAATATGTAAATTGACAACACATAGTCTTTTCAAATGTCTCTGCAATGTTTATTTATGCACAGACATTTGTTCATATCCAAAGCCATACAGAAAAGTATTAATAAATTTCCAGAGAAACGTATTTATATTCTCTGACCACAAGTGTATAAAATGAAAATATGACAGTATCATGAGGACAAGCAAAGATCATTGAAGCACTTGGGTATTAAAAACAAACAAAAACATTTTTTAATGAGGAGCTCAGATGTTATAAATCAGTGATAAGAAATTGTTTCAGATGAATGACAAGGGCAAGGTATAACGAAATTTACCAGAAGTGGCCAAAGCCATCCTCAGAAGAAAATTCATAGCCTTCAATGTTTTTATTATGACACAAAAAAGAAGGGAAGTTGAGGAACTAAGCATTCACCTCAACAGCATATAAAGGTAAAACCAAGAAGGCAAGAATGTAGGACTAATAGATTTAGAAAAGAATGACACAGAGTAAATAGAAGAATAGTCAAGATAATTGAAAAACTCAACAATATTTTGAAAAGACAATATTAAAAAAAACCTCTAGCAAGATCAATAAAATACAAAGAGAACAAGAACATATACATAATCCTAGGGAAAAAGAGCTATCTCTAGATAAAGGATATCGTTTTCAATCTTCAAGAAAAGTATATTTGAGGGGCACCTGAGTGGCACAGTGGTTAGGCGTCTGCCTTCGGCTCAGGGCGTGATCCCGGCGTTCTGGGATCGAGCCCCACATCAGGCTCCTCCTATGAGCCTGCTTCTTCCTCTCCCTCTCCCCCTGCTTGGTGTTCCCTCTCTTGCTGGCTGTCTCTATCTCTGTCAAATAAATAAATAAAATCTTTAAAAAAAAAAAAAAAGAAAAGTATATTTGAACTCATCTGAAAGTCTTAATGAAACAAGTGATTTTTCAGGAAAATGAAAAGAAATAAAAATGAAATAAGGAAAGGGCAGAAAAACAAAGCACATCAATTTTGTTGATGAAATTAAAAAAATTCCATCAAAGAAATATTCACAAAAGGCCCAGATAAAACACAACAGACATAATAGCAATCATAGCAGGAACAACAAAGGAAGGTAGACCGACATCAATTACAAATACAATTATAAAGATGCCATGCAAGATATCAACAAATCAAATCCACCAATGTATTGAAAGAATTATACGTGTGACCAAATAGTGTTTATTGTAGGACTGCAGAATTTAGCTTTAAATAATCTACGAATATGTTTTATCTCATAATATTTCAAAGGAGAAACAATATAGTTATCTCAATAGATGTTAAAATAACATTTAATGGCATTTAACACCCATTTCTTTTTTTAGAAAAACTTTTATTTGCTTATTTATTTATTTTAAATAATCTCTACCCCCAGCGTGGGGCTTGAACTCAGGACCCTGAGAACAAGAGTCACATGCTCTACTGACTGAGCCAGCCAGGCGCTGCCTAACACCCATTGCTTATTTTATTTTATTTTTAATTTAAAAAATTTTTAATTATATTATGTTAGTCACATACAGTACATCCATAGTTTTCTATGTAAAGTTCCATGATTCATTACTTGCTTATAACACCCAGTGCACCATGCAATATGTGCCCTCCTTACTACCCATCACCAACACCCATTTCTTATTAAAACTCCTAGTAAGCTAGAATTAAAGGATGTTCTCCGACATGATAGAGGTTATCTTTCTAAAAGTAATCACTAACCTCCTATTTAATGCTGAAACAGATATTTTTATTATGATCAAGAAAAAACCAGGCAAGCTCACTATCATCGCTTCTCCCCTGTCTCAGTTTGGAATCAGCTGAGTGGAGGCATCAAATAGATGTGGCTCAAAATGTCAGCTTCATTATGATAAAGCCAGCTGAAGGAGGAAGCTTCAGATCTGAAGCCAGAGAAGCTGGCTAGCAATCCCTGAATTAGGCAAGACGCACAGTCCCTGGCAGCTCTGACCCTCCTTTCCCCACCTATACCCGGCTAGCACTGACCCTTCCCAGGAAGAAGAGAGAGCAGAGTGCCCTCCCAGATGGGCAGACCCATGGAGAATCAAGAAGGGGCTGAGCCATGGGAGCTCTTTTTTCCCCCCAAAGATACCAATAAAATGTTCCCAAGGAAAAAGATAGGAGATGAGAGGGAGGCCAGGAGTGAGATAAAAGTTCAAGTTTTACGTATGGAAGCATGAGGCCAAGGGGACCTCTGACAGTATTCTATACTCCTCAAGAAGTTTTAGCCAGTGTGATAAGCAGAAAAAGAAATAAGAACAATAAATATCTTTAAATAAATCAGAATGACCAATTATTATCTGCAGATGACGCAGCTCTTTGGAAAACCTAAGTGAATCAACTGAAAAAAATATTCATTTGAGCTTCCAAAAATGTCCGGTAAGCTGGCCTGTTGTCCTCCCAAATTGAAAAAACTAATAGCTTATTTATATATTCCAACAAAGTTAGAAAATTGGGCAAGGTGTAGAGGAGGAAATTCTGGAAAAATAAATTCATTCCAATGTCCAAGAAGCCATAGTAATTCATAAAGTGTGGTTGTGGTAGCAGAATCTAAGGGAGATCAATGGAAGAGAATAGAAAGTTCAGAAACAGAACCAATGAGAAGGTTTAGCATATGAAATCAGGCATTTAAATCCCCAGGAAAGGAAGGATTTCAATAAATAGAGCTGAGATAATTGGAAAAGTAAAATGTAAAATCTGTCATAGTATACACCAAAAGAAATCCCAGATGATTAAAAATTTTATTTAGTTATTAAAAAATATTTTATTTCTTTGAGAGAGAGAGAGAGTGCGCCAGCACAAGCAGGGAGTGGGGGTGGGGAAGGGCAGAGGGAGAGGGAGAAGCAGACTCCTCACTGAGCAGGGAGCCCCATGTGGGGCTCGATTCCGGGACCCTGGGATCATGACCTGAGCCAAAGGCAGATGCTTAACTGATTGGGCCACCCAAGTGACCCTAAAAATTTAAATAAGGAAAATAAAACTGCATAACCATCAAAGGAGAATATAGATGCACACTTTCATTACCTTGGGATGAAAAGGGTCTCTCTCAATAGTAAAATAAAGGCAGAATCTGAAAGAAGATAGATTTGCCCAAACAAATAACTTTAAACTTCTAAATATCAAAAAGCCTTAAAAACAAATGGGAAGAGCACTTGTGAGAAATATGAAAGACGATCAAACCTTCATATGTAAAGGACTTTTTAGTCGTCGATAAGCACAACCCCAAATCTCCAGTGGCAAAAAAAAAGCCCAAGAACATCACAGATATTTCACAAAAAATAAGTTAACATGCCAATAAATTGCTTAAGGTGATGTTAAACTTCACAAATATTCAGAACGATGTAAATCAAAACAAGATATTAAATTGGCAAAGTTTCAAAAGCAAGAGTATTTGTGTGTTGAGGCGACTATAAGAAAAGGGGCATTTACAAACACTTCTGGGAGGTATAAAATTTCTGGAGGTCAGAATGTATAGTGTGACTTCATTTTTGGTAAAGTATGTATGATATTATGCTTAGAGAAAGATTGGAAAGACGGATTTCAAATACTAACAGTGGTTATCTCTAAATGAGTACTTTAGATTTTTATCTGTATTTCCTGTTTTCCACAATGAAATGATTACTTTTGTAATCATGCTGAAAAAGCTAGTTTTTTAAAGAAAAGGATACACACGTGTGCTAATTTAGGAAGATTTGAGGAACGAATGAAAGACAAGAGCTTCCCCGGAAGGCACACAAGAACAGTGATTGGAAGCGCGGTGCAGTATGGGAATTCACAGACTAATGGAGCGGGAAGATGGTGGAGAAGTCCTTAGTGGATGTTAGATCTTAAAACTGTTGAAGCTGAAATACTGTCACTGGGAGGATTGCGAGCCATTTCCGCGGTGGGATTTTTCTTTGGGAGGGTCCACTTGGTGAAACTCTGCAAATTGGAAACAACCCAAATACCCAACAATCGGGAATTGGCTAAATAAATTATGGTACATTGATTCAGGGGAGTTGTACAAAGCCATAAAAATGCTGTGATGGTAGAATATTTAATGGCATGGAAATTTGTTTACAGTTTATTGTTAGTGAAAATCTTGTTTCAAAACAATGCACATTGTTAACCAATATTTATAAAAACATGCGTTTATTTAAAGAACGTATAAAAGAACGTATTTTATTCTGCTCACTTAATTGCTTTTTTTTTTTTTTTTGGTATAATGAGCATCTATTTCTTTCAGAAGAGAACACACAATAGACAGAGTTTATATAAAAATGTAAAAAGGAAGAATGGTTTTCCGGTCAGCAAGATTCATCTCTAACATGACTGGATGAATCAATACATCCAAGAAGGAGTTGGTTAGAAGGGGGTTGATTACCAGTAGACAAGAGGCAAAATGCTAACACCAAGCCCTGCCCAGGGGAGAAGACATCTGGCTTCTGGATCCCAAATACTAAAGACCTACAGGCCATTCCATCTACCTTTCAAGGTGGAAGTTTGATGGGACCATAGCCTGGTGCTATGACATATTTCAATCACCCCATTGGCTCTCTAGATTTGGTGCAGGGAACTGACTCGCATGATTATGGAGACTGAAAAGCCCCACAGTCTGTGGTTGGCAGACTGGAGACCCAGGAAGGCTGGGGGTATGTGTCCAGTCCTGAGAACCAGGAGAACCACTGGGGCAAATTCCAGACTGATGGTGGGAAGACGAACGACCCAGCTCAACCACTCCAGCAGAGAGAACAGCTTCTCCCTCCCTGTGCCTTTGTGCTCTGTGGGGTCTTCAACGGAGTGGATGAAGCCTACCCACACTGGGGAGGACAGTCTTTCCCCAGTCTTTGGATTCAAATGCTAATCTTCTCTGGAAACACCATCAGAGACGCACCAGCAGTAATGTTTAACCAGCTCTCTGGGCCCAATCAAGTCGACACATAAAATTAACCTTCACAAGGTTGGACCTGTAATTGTGAGATGCAGAGATTCAAGCATTTTATACGCTTGGAGGTAAAGCCTTGTATAGAGAGAAATACTGAAAATACTCCTGAAAGGGGAAGTAAGTGATAGAGTTAGGGCTGGTGACCAGAGTGAGTTAGGGCTGGTGACAGGGCAAAGGGGCTGGTGAGGGGCCTGAGTTGGGGCCGGTGACGAGCACAAGGGCTGGTGACAGAGTGAGAGTAAGGCTTTGGCTGCAGAGGAGCGGGAACGTTCCTGATGCTGGGGAGGGAGGATGGGACAGATGCCCAAAGACGAGGTAAGTTTGTCCCTGGAGTCCAGATTCTTGTGGAAGGAGGTCTAATGGTGTCTTGTGTCTGGGTGAAATAAGAGTGAGGGTCTGTGGCTGAGAGAGGGAGGAGGGGATTGGGGGAGTGTGAACACAGCAGTGGAAATTAGAAATATCTGTTGTGGCTAACGGAAGAGGTGGGCCAAGAGCAAAGGGAAGGTTGGTGGATGGCACTGCAAGCCGGTGAGTTTTAATGGCACCTACAGTGGAGGAAGCGTCCCGCTCTGAGCTCGTCATGTCTTATTCTTCTCTGATCTATCAGGAAGGGCTAAGGAGGGACATGGTCTCTCTCTCAGTGATCTTTAATCCAAAAGCATTGGCTCAGGGATCCCCTGTTTTAGGCTACGGAAAGGCTTGTAGAGCCAGGCTCCTGGTGCTGGGACCAGCTAGATAGAATGCAGAATAAGGAACTTGATCAGCCCAACAGTAATGGTGGGGAAATGACTTCTTGCTGTAATCATCAGAGAATTTATGGGCAGGTTGGCATCCGAATGGATTCTTACAGAATGGGGAGGCTTTTGGTAGATAGCAAGGTTCCCTCCCAGATGGAGGAAGAGACTGAGCAAAGGGATGTGGGGGGGCCGCTAGGTGTGTAGACCATGCCAGCAGGGGTGGAAGGTGTGGGTGGGCATGGTGTCACGGGCAGGGGGCATGGGTCAGCACGCGGGGTCCTAAGTGCCAGGGATTGGCTATTATGAGCAGCTCTTCAATTATTTAGAGGACGTTTGTGAAATGACCAGAGTGGTGCTTTAGGCAGATTAATTTGTCATAGTTTATAGGAAGGAGAGGAAGGGGAGCCTCGGAATAGGGGGCAGGCCCTGGTGTCAGAGACATCTAGAAAGAGTGGCTAATGAGTGGCAAAACAATGAGATTAAACAATCCATGTGATTATGCATTTAAACTTCTAATTTTAAATCCAGCACCCTAATTAAGCATAAATTATTTTGCCATTCAAATGTATTCTGGCTTGAAGGCCCCTCTCCGTTGGTGGCGAGAGGGGAGGAGGGCGGAGGGGAAGTGAGCACAAGTCAACAATCAGAATTATCTGTACTTTCTACCAGAGAGCCCCAAAGGCCTCAGCCATTGCCCAGGTATCGCATCTTCTAAATTGGCTCTGCCATTTGCCATCCTGGCTGATTTCGACCTTCTTCGAGAGGTTGCCATTCCAGGATATGAACTGTGTTCTTAACGGCGCTCCCTCCGCCCGCCCCCACGCCCCCACCATGTCTGCAGCCAGCGAGGGCGCTGGAGGAGAGCACGACAGGGTACATCCTGAGTGTGGTACGGTTCTGGGGTCTCCATGTCCGGAGGAAATTAGGAGCCCAGGATCACCAAGAAGGATTTCCAGGCACCAACCAAGATCACCCAGGACGTCTTCCCATCAGGGAGGGGACATCCATACCCAGCTGGGGGGTGGGGGAAGGAGCAGCACCATTGAACTTCTATGGGTGGTTCAGACTCCCCGAAGGGAAAGTTGGGTAGAATCAGAGGGGGACACAGAAAGGAGGGGACACTGGTTTCATATAAATGTACAAGAGACCCCGTGCGTGTGAGAACTTGCTGTTGTGCCCATTCGTTGCTTCCCTGCAGACCGATGGGCCAGGGGGCTAATCCGTCACGCCGTGGGAATCCCGTTGCCTCACTGGTGCTACCCCTGCAGGGAGACGTGTGTGCTGGGAAAGAAGAGGGGGCTCTTTCTCCCGGTGTCTAGCCAGATGGTCTGGGGTTGCAGGGATCCAGGCCACTCGCTGCCGAGGATAGCTCTCCCTGAGTGGGAGTCCCTCACCCCTGAGTTTGGGACCACCCATGTGTGGAGGTCAGGGCAAAATAAAGAGTTAACACCTTTCATGAGTCTGCACTCCATGCCCTCTCTGTTCCTGACCCTGTAGAAGGAGGGAGATGGTAAAACCGCACAGTCTCTCCTCCCTAGGTTTTCTAACATGTTGACAAGACAGCTAGACAACTAGTCATAAATCTAGAGAATGTTTTTAACGGACTACGTCAAAGGGAAAGGTGGCTGAGATGATATGTAAGTGAACGAATTCATAGGAAGAAAGATTAATGCGATTTTGGGTTTTTTTCTGAGGACTTCCTAGAGGAGGTGAGAGTGAACCTGGCCTGAGAGCAGAGCAAGGTTTGGAGAGACAGAGGGGAGGGCTTCCTGGTCGGGACGCCTGGGCAGAAGCAGGGCCAGGGTGGAGGGCAAAGGAGGGATCAGGACTGATTGACCAGTTCATGAACTCCACCAGTGATCCTCTGGGCGAGCCCCGGGGGTGGGGGCACAGCCGCGAACCAGAGCAGCAAGGTCCCCACCCTCGGTGGGCGTCCCCAGTGTGGGAGACAGAGGGTGCAGTGTGCCCCGGAGGAGATAATAGGGAGGGAGGCGTGGGTGTCGAGGGTGGTTTCTGTTTGCTGTGGGTGATTAGGAGAGCGGCTCTGATGAGGTGACATTGAGCAATGCCGGGGAGGGTGGGGGGAGGCAGAGCCTCGCAGACAGTGGGGGGAAGAGTGTCCCAGATAGCAGGGCAGCATGTGCGAAGGTCCCTGAGCACGGAACACGCTGGGTGTGAGTGAGGGGCAGCCGGCCGCCAGGGAGAGAGTGCTGGGGAGCTAAGTCCCCGAGGGGCCTGACGGTCATTCGAAGGATGCCGGCTGCTCTGCTGGGAGGGATGGGATGTACCTGGAGGGTCTGGAGCCGAGAGGTGACTCGCTGCCTCGGTTGTGGAGCCCAGGGCAGGCTGCAGGGACGAGGGTGGAAGCAGGGAGACTGGCAGGAACTTACTGCGGTAATCCAGGGGAGATCCGATGGTGTGAACCGGGACACTGGCTGTGGAGGAGATGGCAGGAGTTGGGATCTGGATACAGGTGGAAGATGAAGGCGACATGAGATGGAATCCCTTCCCCAGAGTTGAATGAGGGCTCCCATCCAGGGCTCCCTGAGAAGGGCAGGCCTCAGTGGGGAGCTGGGGAGGATGTCTTCAGGGTGCTCTGAAATCCACTCACAGCTCCTTCCCCCATTCCCCGTGGCCTCTGGCCAACAGTGGGGACAGATGACCCCCATCCCTGGCCATGCCCCGACCTGCCCACAGCCGCTTGCTGGGGCTGTGGGCCCCAGGGACGTGGCTGCTGAGCCCAGGCCGCCCAGCAGGGGGCAGCAGGGGCCAGCGGTCAGTCCCCTAACGGACCTGCTGCCGCCGACCGCCCGGCTCACACCCAGGCTCCGAAGCTCAGCACAAAGGCCTGGTAGGAGAGGCTCTTGAGGTGGTGACGGGGCACACCCAGCAGGATGCTGTCTGTCCGTCTGAAGGGGGAGTGGGGCGAGCTGTAAGAGTTGGAAACACAAGAACCTGGGATTAAATCAGTCAGCTTGAGGTGGGGCGGCAGCCTTGCCGTCTTAGCCTTTGGAGCCAGTCCAGGTTCACGGTTTACCAGCCACGAGCCCTGGGCAGTCAACTGATTTTTCTGTGCCTTAGTTGTCTCATGCATACAATGGGAGGAATGTAGCCTTTCTTGTTCTGTTACGTGAACAGTGCTGGCCCATGACAAGGACTCAGTGAGTGTTCCATTATGGTTCCGTGAACGTTGTGAAGTGAGGCATGAACGTGGCAACCTCTTTGT
>NC_048219.1:195083840-195096390 GCF_002007445.2 Ailuropoda melanoleuca
GTGGCCCACTCATGTGGTCATTTGACTATTTAACTAATGGCAACAGTGCCCACAATGATCTCTGGTTTGCCCCCTTTCTGATTCCCAGGGCGTAAGTGGAGCCTAGAACAGAACTCCTGAAATTTTATGTGCATTTGAGTCACCTGGGATGTAATAAGCTGCAGAATCTGGTTTAGTAGGTCTGGGATGGAGCCTAAGATGATGTATTTCCAATAACGTCTTTGGGGACCAACTGCGTCAGGATCATCGGAGAGCTTGTCATACATGCAGAATCTTGGGCCCCAACCCTGACCTGCTGATAAAGAATCTGCATATTAACAAGATTCATAGGAGGCTCAAGCGCACAGCCAGCAGGAAGAGGCGCTGCTCAGGGACACAGCGGTGCAGGCCCCTGTAGGAGGCCCGGGCTGTGGGCGACCAGACACAGGGGCAGCTGGCAGGGCCCTCTCACGCATCGGTGCTGTGCAAGCCCCTTGAGACCAATCTGGATCATTCCTCCTTTACCGTTCAGGTGACTTTGATGACCCGCCACCCCTCCCTTCCCTTCCCCTCCCTGGCGGTCTGTTTCCTGTTGCATAAACACTTTCCAAGTCTGCCACGGTCCACCTTGAACTCTTCCTACTATCTGTTTTGTGCACTGGGCCTTCTCCCCACCTTACTATGTGTGTTCTCTAAAATCCCAGGGACCCCAGGCAGAGATGGGGTCTGGTGGCAGGATCTGAGGATATTTTGTTGACCTCTAGCCACCCGAAGGTGCCCTGGAAGCAGCCACATGACACCGGCATCTAGTTTCAGCTGCCAGCACCCCCAGGTCTCCCTTCACAGAGGTCAGGCTCTGGGCTCTGGGGATGATGTGCAGGAAGAAATCTTAGGAGAGTTTATTGACCTAATAATGCCAGCACGACACCTGGTTGAAAGCACTGTGGGGTCTCCTATGTGTCTCCAAATAGCCAACTTTCAAGAAGATTTTATTGGCCCCAATATACTAATATCCCTCCACTCTCCCAGTTTGGCTCCCTTCTTATCACCAAGACAACCTCCATTTGGTAGGGATGCATCAAGGCAACCAGGAAGAAGGCTTTGACAAATGTCTCCTATTACAGGGGCCTTAGCTTTTCCCTCCACACTTGCTGGAAGTCATTAGGATTTAGCACGTCCAAATGGCGTATGTCTGCTGAGACGTGTGTGCGTGCACACGTGTGCACATGCGTCCACATTCGGCAGTGATGATGGTGTGATAAAGGTTCATGCGTGGTCATACCCCAATATAATGGCCAAGACAAAAAGAAAATCATGGGCAAACACGGTTATTTGGCTCTGGAGAAGTCCCATCCAATCCTAGTTTGGATGAGGAGAGAAGGAGAAGGAGGAGAGGTCAAGTTTTCTGTTCTTCTGCAGTCCTTCTAAATCTGTTTGAATATTAAGCCTCTCTGGTTAATATTCATCTCTTGAAATAGTGGGTCTTTGCAGACTTAACTTGCTACTCTTACTCTGTGTGTAAATTATCATAGATGTTAAAATAGGTAATACTGCCTTCCTCACAGCATAACCCCCTCTCATCTCACACCCCCACACCCTATTCTCTCCACCATTACTACGCGTGTCTCCGTAATAAAGTGTGGCATCTTTATGAAGATGGGGGACTGAGCTTGCAATGGAATCCTCACTTGACCAACGGCAGTGTTTGTTTTCAGAGGTGAGTCTTGTCCTCCTCCCCCCTTGTGCATGCAGTGCTGCCTACATGAAGCATCCGGTCCCTTAGGGTGTTCAGGACTCAAGGGGGGATGTTCAGATGGATTCATCCAGTCCTGGATTCTTGGTGCTAGGGATTTGCCCCTTCAGCATCTAGCACAGGAGGAACCCCTCTAGAACACCCACCTCCAGCCTCTCCTCTGTCCTATGCTGCGCCAGTCCTAACTGCACGTGGGAAGGTAGCACACCATCCGGGGAGTGGGGGGAGGGGCAAAGGTGGAGGCTGGTCAGCTGGTCAGCGCGGGCTCTTGCCCCTTGAGCTACGGCGGTGCTTACAAATGTCCACTTGAGGGCACTGTGGTCCCAGTATTGTTTTGGTGTCCCCTTCAACTGGGCCCTTGGGCTGGCAACCACGTGGTCCATCTCTTCATTAAACCCTCAATGTGCTGGTTGAGAAATGAGAACATTTTCCATTTTCCTCAAGGATGGAGGCCTTGAGGCCACTGACTGGCATGCCCGCTGTCTCTGCACAGAGACAACATTGGATATCCTTAGCCTGGGGAGCCATGTGAGTGAGAAGAGTTAGTCCAGTCTCTGCAGGGGTGGTCAGTTCTCTAGGGCCGCCAGTGCACCGGTGGCTAACCCCAGGCTGATCCGTGATGGGTGGGACAGAAACTGGGTCTACCCTCCTTGCAGGGCCGAGGGCCTGGGTGGAGGGCCCAGCCTAGGAAGCCAGGCCCAAAAGCAGCAGCAGAATCGTGTCATCCTGGGGTCATCTTGATAGCATCAGTTGAGCTCAGGAAGACCTATCATTCCTTCCCTTCCCAGAGAGAGGAGAAAAACTAGAAATAGGCTTCACCAAGGCCAGATTTTGAGCATTTGGAAGATGGCACAGGCCAGCCTCTGTAGGAGCAATATGCACCCTGGCAGTCCCGAAGTTCTCCGCCCACTGGACATGGCCCCACCATGCTCCAGGAACAGACACAAAACCTCAGTCATGCCATTTTCCGTCCGCTCATTTCCATAAGCATCATTTAATCC
Organism: Ailuropoda melanoleuca; assembly: GCF_002007445.2. Lineage (NCBI taxonomy): Eukaryota > Metazoa > Chordata > Mammalia > Carnivora > Ursidae > Ailuropoda > Ailuropoda melanoleuca. The sequence goes on from NC_048219.1 coordinate 195,086,574, forward strand.
GATGGCACAATAATCCCTCCCTTGTGTATGTGTGCGTATGTATTATGCAAGATCCAAAGTCACCTGATGCCAGGAGGAAAATAAAAACTCTGCATAGGGCAGAAATAATTTGCAAGGCCGACTTGGGTAAGAGTGTTCGCAAATGAACTCCAGGGGACCCACAGCTTTCAGAGGTCCATGCAGGCCCCCCTTTGAAAAGCTGCGTAACAAAAGGGCCTGGCTGGGTGCATTATAATTTGCTCCAACTAGTTCCAAAGTACTCATATTTTCAATGATGCGAAGAGAAATACTAATGTCACAGGACGTGGGCATTGTGCTTAGAATAAATACACACACAAAAGCTAAGCGTGGGTATTTTGGAAGTCTTGTTGGGGAAGATGTAATTGCATTTACCTTAGAGAACACTTTGAAGTAGGAGGCTGTTTTATATAAAGGTAACGTTCCCCATCAGCTGGTCTGCCAGTTGCAGAATTCACGCAGGATCAATTAATTTCCATGTGGAGTAAAATCTACCTTTCAAGAGGGAAGATGTCATCCTTTCTCCGGCTGTTTGATCAAGCACGACTCACCTGTGGGGATGACGTACTGTGTTCAGAGGACCCTGGGAGCCCCCAGGACTCCTGTGGGTCTGGGCTCCTGAGCCCAGCCCCCTCCCCGTGTGTGCCGTGGGGAGCCCCAGGTGTTGGGCTGGTATCGGCTTCTGCGCAGGCCTGGTGCTGCCGGAGTACATCATAATGAGAGCCCCCCGGCCTCTGAACTTCATGAACACTGGAGTCTGGCTTGTGGGGTGAAGAGCCACATCTCACGGAGGATGGGTTGGAAGTGGCCCATGCGACTTCATACCTAGGGTGAAATGTTGCTCCCCAGTTTCTCTCCGTTCCAGGTTAGAGGGCTCAGAGTGGGTGCCTTGCCCCTGCCTCCCGGCTGGCCCTCCCTCCCAGCCTTCTTGCCAAGGATGAGCTTGTCCATCTCCCCCACATCATTCACATTTCTCCAGACCACAGCTGAACTGGCTCTGCTTTGATCCAATATTCCTACTTCCCTAGGGGTCCCCGAAGCCCAAGGGCTGCCGTGGCAGGTGGCAGTGGTCACAGTTTAGCAGATATGAGGTTACTTGACTCAGAGTGAAGACAACACGGAGAACAAAAGGAATGAGGAAGACCAGCGGGACTGAGGGGTTGGCAGGTTGGATGCGTGTGTGTGTGGGGTGGTCACTGGGGCTCCCCTTGGCTCCCTGGGTCTCTTCTTTGAGGCCAACTGATGCTTGGATGCCCAACTACAGGTCTTGGAGTGCGGCATAATGCCCAGCCAGGCCTGGAGGGGACAGTGGCTGTTCCCTGGGGGTGCAGGTGGGGGTTACCAGTAAACAATTTAGCCCCCCATGTCTATTTCTTCTCCTCTAGAATCTCCACTCTGCAGATGCTGCAAGGTACTTCTGCCCCCTTACTTCCTGGGCCTCTATTCGGCTGAGCCAAGCATGCTTGTTTCCCGTGATATTTTTCATCAACAATCGATTCCTTAAAACTTACATTTTTCGGGCGCCTGGGTAGCGCAGTCATTAAGTGCCTGCCTTCGGCTCAGGGCGTGATCCTGGCGTTCCGGAATTGAGTCCCACATCGGGCTCCTCCGCTGGGAGCCTGCTTCTTCCTCTCCCTCTCCCCTGCTGTGTTCCCTCTCTCGCTGGCTGTCTCTATCTCTGTCCAATAAATAAAAACTCTTTTTTAAAAAAATTTTATTCTAATTGCAGATGAATTAGTTAATTAACTGCAAATGCATTAGTTAATTGTGGTATGCAGTAAATGAGAAAAGTCTGGGAAAAAGTGCAAATGACAAAAAAAATAAGCATTCTTGTACCCCACTTCCTGGAGGGACCTGCTCTTCTCATTCCGTGCATATGTGTGGGTTCCCTAACATGCATCACCCTTGATCATATTTCATCCTTGGAGCTATTTTGTCAAACACGGTAAATGCCAAAGGAAAGTTTCAGAGGGAAATTTGTGGCTCTAAAAGCGTATATTTAAAAGAAAAAAGGCTAAAAATCAATGAGATAATTGTCCTCAAAAACTTAGAAAAAGAATTGCGAATTAACCCCCAAGAAGTGTGGAAAGGAAGAAGTGGTAAAGATAAGCTCAGAAATCAATACAATAAAAACATTACAAAAGCCGGGGTGCCTGGGTGGCACAGCGGTTAAGCGTCTGCCTTTGGCTCAGGGCGTGATCCCGGCGTTCTGGGATCGAGCCCCACATCAGGCTCCTCCGCTAGGAGCCTGCCTCTTCCTCTCCCACTCCCCCTGCTTGTGTTCCCTCTCTCGCTGGCTGTCTCTATCTCTGTCGAATAAATAAATAAAATCTTTAAAAAAAAATTACAAAAGCCGACTCCTTGAAAATGATGAAGCCCTGAAGAGACGAGCTGAGGACGTGGAGAAGAGGCGTAAATAACCCACATCAGGGGAACCTACATCACGTCCTACAGACTTAGGGATTGTTAGGGTACTAGGAGCAACTTTATGCCAATAAATGTGAACATTTAGATAAATTATACAGATGTCTTAAACTATACAACTTATAAAACTGACACAAGAAGAAATAGATTCTGAATTGCTGTATAATACTTTAAGAAGTTAAATTGGAAACGGAAATCTTTCCCACAGAAAAAACTCTCAATTCACCTGTAATGCTACCAAAACTTTAAAGAAGAGACCCACTCCCCCCTGCTTGTGTTCCCTCTCTCACTGGCTGTCTCTCTCTCTCTGTCAAATAAATAAATAAAATCTTTAAAAAAAAATAAAGAAGAGGTAATGCTAATTTCGCACAAATTCTTGCAGCTAGAAAAAGAAAGAATTCTTTCCTACTGATTTAATGAGGTCTTGATATGAAAAGCCAATAAGAACATTGTGAGAGAAGAAAATTATAGAGCAGTTTTATTTAAGAACAGAGCTGGAAATATTCTATGCAAAATATTAACAAAGATGATATTATCATTACAAAAATCACACTTCAAATGCAACCTTTTATTTGAAAATGTGAGGCCAGTTTAACACTCAAAACATCAGTCACTACCCATGTGTCAGGACAAGTAAATTATAACATGGTGGCAATGGGACATAAATGGGACAGAAAGATGGTAGCAAAGGACACAAAGAATCAACTCGCTGTTCCATAGGGCACAAAGAGGTGTAACCACAAAGAAAAAAATCAATAAGCTTAATTACAGTCACATGAAGTCACATCCATCAAAACGCCACTAAGGCAGTGAAAGGGTAAGCTGGAGAGTGGGAGACGGTATTTGCCGCCATGTACCTGCAAACAGCTTCTCTCTAGAACGTAGGAAGGACTCCAAAGCTGGTTAAGGAAAAGAGAGACAACCCAGCAGAGAAACGGACAAGAGCCTTATCGGGCATCGCACAACAGAGTAGATCCAAACGGTCCCTAAGCGTTTGGAAAGGTGAGCAACCTCGGCTGTCAGCCGGGAGAAGGCAGCTAAAGGCACTGTTTGGTGCCAGGACACCCACTCCCAAGGGGTGACCACCCAGAGGGCCGGCCATGCCACGTTTGGGAAGGTTGTGGAGTGGCATGGGGAAATCAGGACTGCCTCCTACACTGAGCGTGCTCTGGGGCGAGCAGCTCTGAGCTCTAGCTGTTTACCTTATTCATAAACACTGGGTCTTGCTTCTCTTAGGAGAAAAACCTTGGCACCCTGGGGCTGTTTGCTGCGCATACGCTGACCATTCGGTGGTGGGCCAAGGACATTGTGCTGTGATGGTTTGGCTGCCTTCTCAAGGAAGCATCTGGAGCCCAGTTGTTTGGGAGACGTGGTGAACCCGGCCATGGTCCTTTTATCACAAATGTCCTTGATGACTGTCACAGGTTAAGGGTTTACAGATTCCTGTCCCTGGATGCCTCTGTCCTAAGGGCAGTAGGAACTTAGAGCTAGAAGGATCTTTATCTTTTAGGGAGTCCGCCCCAGGTTTTTTATGGTGAGGAAACACACACAGCACCGCAGGGGCCCATAGGATGGGCTGCGAATCACCCCCTGTTCAGTCAGCATCCTACTTCTCTGAGTCACATGCACGGTCTTGTGGCAGTGCAGAGCAGCTCTGTGACTTCGGGAACACCCCTGACCTCTCTGAGCCCTGCTTGGAAAGTGGGGATAACGGTTCTGGTTTTCAGCGGAGATGCACTTCCGGCAGGTGACCGTCCCCGGCGCGCTCCTGGCCTGCAGCAGCCGGCCCTTCCTGCCCCTCCCCGCTCCAGGTGCTGCTGAGTGGGAGCCGTCGGGGGTCTGCTCAGCCTTTCCTGTTTTGAGGAGCAGGAAGCGGATGTTTTCACGGCGGACTCACGCGGTGTAAGCTCACCACCCCCGCCCCTCTGCGGCCAGGAGCACCTGCCTGGGGATCTCCCCCATTTGCGGCTTCCCGTCCCTGCTGCAGCCCTGGGAGAGGCCTGAGGTTTGGGGATGCGTGGGAGCCACCAGCCCTGCTGAGGAAATGCGGGCTTGTGGGAGATGCATGTGTAGCATGTATGTGCCTGTGTGTGTGCACGTGTGTGTGTTTGTGTGGGGTACGTGTATGGGTTGATAGGTGTGGGATGTGTGTATACACGTATCTGTGTACGTGTGTTTATGTCTATATGCGTGTTCATGTTTGCATGTCTAATGTGTGCCATGAGGCTGTATGTTTGTGTGTCGTGTGTATATCTGTTGTATATATGTATGTATGTGTGTGGCTGGACTGGCCCAGGGTCACTCAGCGGCTTTGTGGACTCGGACCCAGCCCGGCCAGGCCTGGGCTGCTCCCCAAGAAGCCACGCCCCTTCCCAGGCAGGCTGGAGCAAGGCGGCCAAGGACTCTAGAGGTGAAGCCGGGGAGGCCATGCACGGAGGTCTACCAGACCCCAAAACTGGCCCCCAACAAGGGAAACAGAGTTGAGTGAAAGGGTTGGAGATGGAGGGTGGTGGGGGGACCCTGCAGAGTGTCCCAGGCTTCTCCCAGGACCCTTTCTTTCACGCTGGCCCGAGGAGGTGGGAGCTTCCCAACTCCCCTCCCCTCCCCTCCTTGCACAGCACAGCACTGTTATCTCACGAAGGTAGAGGCCTCGATTACAGCGCTTGCTCTGCTGGGCAAGGTCTAGCTTGAGCGTCAGAAGCAATTGAAGAGCAAGCAATGCTCACAGAGAACATAGGTGGTTCCAGACACCATGGCAGGTGCAGTGTGCATAGCTGGGTTTCCTCCTCCCGGCAGCTCAGTGAGGCAGAAACTAAATGCTTGCCCACTGGGGACTCAGAGCGTGCACAGCCAGTTAGGGCGAGAGCCGGGATGAGACTCTGCCCTGGGGTCTGCCAGGGCCTTTGCCCTAAACCACTAGAATGGACGGGAGCGGGGCCCTGCGCCTGGTTGCCATGTGGGGGAACTGGGCTAATGGCTTCAGGCAAGAAGACAGTGATCTGACAACAAATTAGAGTGTGGGGGAGGCCAGAATGCCCCCCGCCTCCCGACTCCTTGGGCTCCCATTTCCCTCCCCAAAGTCAAGGCTGCAAACCCTACTGAGGGCATCCCATGTGCTAGGGCCCTGAAACACACTGTCTTAAGTCATTACACTGGCACGAAGCACAGCCGTTGGCAAGAGCTGAAGCATCAGACCGGCCCCTTCTGCCTGGAGTCTCAGATTCTCCATCCCAGAGGAGTCCCTGCAGGGACGAAGCCAGGCAGCGGCAAGCCCGATGCCAGAGATGAGCCCCTGTTCTCGGTGACACATACCCATTGTGCGATCTGGCCTTGTACATTCATTGCACAACCATTTGATTCCTGTCTCCTCCCCCACTCGACTGCAAAGCGGCTCACTCGTCTTGTATCCGGGTGCCTCACATAGAGGGCGCTCAGTGCAAGACTGGGAAGATGAGCAAAGAAACGCTGCTTTGCTGCGGCTGTGAATTCTAATGAGACGGAATTGTTCAGGACCGTGCATTCATGGGTGATTCTAAGGGAGCGGTTTCGGGGGCCGGGAGACAGTGCTTTGGGCCGAGGTCCTTTTGGTTTTCCAAATCCCACTGCTTTGGCGGCTGCTCACTGGGTTCCAAGTCCACTGTCTCTTACTTCCTCTGCTGTCGTTAGCATCGCCCCATGCGTCTCTTCAAGTCTGGACTTTCAAGGACATCGGAAACCACTTCTCTCAGAGGTTTGGGTCCCCTGGTGTCATTAGTGGCTGAAAATAGTGTCACTCTTGTGAAATAGCCCTGTGATGCCTACCTCAATGACTGCCTTTGTGTTACATGTGGACGTGGGCTTAGGAAGAGTCTCCAAATAGCACGAGGGTGTTCTAACTTGCTAGTCCTAAACGGAGGTGTTTGTGTAAGCCCCTATGCTCTCGGGGACCTTTTAGGAAATGCCGCGTTATCAGGCTTCTGAACCTGAAGCCCGCTCATTCCTCAGGGCAGAGCCACCAAGAGCTTTAATTCTACGTTAATCAGATTCCATTCCATAGAACACTCCCTTAATGAGGGTTAATGACATTAATTACTGTCCCCTTCACTTAAGAACATGCTGGAGAGGAGCTAAATGTCACATAATGGCCCAGGAATAGCTCACGCCCCAGCAGAACTCCCCAGAAGAGCCTCTCACTCTTCTTTCCGCCAGCCCCTCCGCCCTCCACCGCACACACCCCCTCTTTTCTTTTCCTCACGTCATTTCTCCCCTGTCTCTGTCCGTTCGAAATGGGAGGTGGCTCATTGCTGCATCACCTTTCCTGGGGACTTGTGATTTTTTGCACTCTCTCTCTCTTTCTCTCACTCTCTCTCTTCCTTCCTTCCTTCCTAAGATTTTATTTATTTGAAAGAGTGAGCTAACACGCATGAACGGGGGGAGGGACTGAGGCAGGGGCAGAAGCAGGCCCCCGATGAGGAGGGAGCCCGACACAGGGCTTGATCAGGACCTGAGCTGAAGGCAGACGCTTAACCAACGGAGCCCCCCAGGCGCCCCTGGGCACCTCTTCCTAGGTCAGCCTGGTGAAAGCTACTGATTTAAATGTGCAGGTAATTTGATCCGGTCACATCTCTTCTACAAATTTATCCCACAGATTTTTTTCCCCTCATACATACTGAGAAAAAAGAATGTATAGAGGTATCCACTGGGCACTGATGGGACAGCAGAAGGGCGGACGCGATCTACGTGTCTGTCAGAGACTGGTTAGGTTGTATAAATAAGTAACTGTGCTGTCTTTGATCCAACCATCCATCCATCTAAATTATGCTGTATCCACAAGGTGGGGCATTGTGCAGCTGACATAAAATGAGGTCAGTCTGTGTGTGCTGATATAAAACAATAGCCAAGGCATATTATTAAGTGAAAAGAGCAAGGGGGTAAAACCATATAGATATGAGACATAATCCTTTGTGTAAAAACGGGTTACGTATGTGTGAGCATACGTGCACACACGTACACATCTCTTGCCCCACATCCAAAGCAGGAGCCATGGTGCGAATACCTCTTGTGCTGGGGTACAGCGTGCCGGGCTCCGTGGAATTGGCAGTGACATATGGGGGGTCCGCTCGTGCAGAGCAGAGGGCTCCTGTGAGCGGGGCAAAGCTCGCTGGGCTGGGAGGCAGCATCGTCGTTTTCGGGAACCAGGAGGTGAAGCGGGCTGGGTCAAGCCATGGGGAACTCAAGGAAAATCTAGTACCGTGAGAGGCAGGAGGCCGTAGTTTGGGAGGAGACCATGTGACCAGGAGAGATCCCGTCTCAGTGTGGGTGTGCCGTGAGAAGAGCCAGGGACATTGGGACGGGAGTTAGGCTGTCCTTACCAATTACTCTGAAGCCGACTGTTCAATACGTGGTCGCCCCAGCCACGTGAGGCTATTTAAATGAGCATGAGATAAACATCGAGTTCCTCAGTTGGACCAGCCGCATTCCGAGTGCTCAGTAGAGCGTGGGACTGTTGGCTACCGCTGTGCGCGAGCACAGACCTGACCGCCGTTTTGGTCATTGCGGGTGTCCTCCTGGATGGGGGCTGCTGGAACGCACGTGCGTCTGTTACACTTTTGCCATTTAATTATTGTTTATTAAACTTAACACAAATTCTTATGAGCTCTAACCAAGCGCGCTTGTTATTAAACCAAATTGCATGGTCTTGTCTCCTTGTCACATGTTAACACTGTTTATTTCTTTACAGTTCTCGTGACTTTCAAATTTTGACAATACAGATCCCACTCATTTGTAATGAGCATCAAATGCTAGAGCCTTCACGTCTCTTCTTGGGTCATAACCAACGGTCTGGTTCCCATGATACATGACGGGAAGGGTCTCGGTGCCACCATCCAGGGACACATGAAAGTTGAACTGTTCTCTGAGGTGGGGGGTGGGGAGTCTGCCCATCTGTCAAGCTGCCTTTGGGGCTTGGCCAGACGCAGCCTGAAGCAGGTAATGGGGGGCAGGCCCACTGTCTGTGGAAACCTGGGTTCCTTTGGGAAAAGGAGGCAAGTCTGCAGCAGGCCAGTTGGAAAGCTGAGCTCTTTACGAATGCAGACTCGGGAGATTGACTTCTGGTGTGTGAAGAGCATGTCCCCAGCACACGGGCCTGTGGCTGTCTCTGTCCTGATCTGTGCCTGTCTCCCATGCAGACGCCAGCTGAGGGGGGACGTGCTGGGGACCAGAAGACACCTGGAAAGCATGGGGCATTGAAGAGCTAATCAACCAGGAATCCAGGAAAACCCAGAGAGCTAGCTTGGTCTAAAGAGACGGGGATTCTACAACCTTCCACGGTGTGACCAAAACGGTCAGATGAGGTATTCCTAAATTTCAGATGAAATTCAGTTTAAGTCTGGGGTGCCTCGGTGGTGTGGTCAGTTGAGCCTCCAACTCTTGGTTTCAGCTCAGGTTGTGATCTCAGGGTCACAGGATCGAGCCCTATGTCAGGCTCCGTGCTCAGTGGGGAGTCTGCTTGAGATTCTCCCTCTCCCTCTGCCCCTCCCCCTGCTCATGTGTGCTCTTTCTTTCTCTAAAATGAATAAATAAATCCATAAATAAATAAATAAATAAATAAATTCAATTTCAATTAAATTAGGTCTGCTTCCTCCAATGGCATTCTCACCAAAACTTAGAAGTGGGTTATTTACCACCTTCCACCAAACAAACTTTCATATTTATACAAAATTTCAATTTATCTTTGGACCATTATTTTTCTATTCTTTGGTCTTGTTCTCATTTAGCATTTCTTGCTTCTTCCTTCAGGCTTCCTCTTTCCTGCGATTACCCTATGCTTATGTAGTGCTTTTCCTCTCACCATCGGCCCACTCGTGTCCCCGTGCTTCTTAAGATCACGAGGCTGGAAGGCAGGCTGACCTCAGTCCCGCTGCCCCAGATGTCCACTGTGTGACCTTGGGCTTAGGTCCCTCCATCTTCAAAGTCAGAAGATTAAACTCGTTAATTTTTTTTTTCAAGTAGGCTCCATGCCCAGCGTGGAGCCCCACATGGGGCTTGAACTCATAACCCTGAGATCAAAACCTGAGCTGATGCATTGTCCACAATAGCCAAATCATGGAAGGAGCCGAGATGCCCTTCAACAGATGACTGGATTAAGAAGCTGTGCCATATATACAATGGAATATTACTCAGCTATCAGAAAGAACGAATTCTCAACATTTGCTGCAACATGGACGGCACTGGAGGAGATAATGCTAAGTGAAATAAGTCAAGCAGAGAAAGACAATTATCATATGATTTCTCTCATCTATGGAACATAAGAACTAGGAGGATCGGTAGGGGAAGAAAGGGATAAAGAAAAGGGGGGTAATCAGAAGGGGGAATGAAACATGAGAGACTATGGACT
>NC_048219.1:195098504-195141448 GCF_002007445.2 Ailuropoda melanoleuca
AATATAATAAAATAAAATTAAAAAAAAAAACCTGAGCTGAGATCAAGAGTCAGATGCTCAACTGACAGAGCCACCCAGGTGCCCCCAAACTCGCTAATTTTAAATATCTTTTTTTGCTCCAGTGACCAAGTTACTGAGTCGGTTCAAAGACGACAGTTTTTATTCCATTCTATAAAATAAATTAATAAAGAATTAATGTATTAAAATATGTGCAAGATAATATACAGTATATATGGATTAACAAAAAGCCTGAGTGCTAGTGACAGACTCAAGTTACTTACTAGTTGTCAAATTAGAGTATTTTCTAACTATCACGTTGTGAATTTGGTGACTAGTATTGATGGGATGGAAAGATTGTGTGTGGAGTGGATTTCGGTTACGCACAAACTTTACACAGACTGAGAAACAATTACAAGCTCTAGAAACAATTGTGATGGACATCGAACTTGGTGTCCAGCTTACTGAAGAGCTGAGCGGATGCAGGGGCAGGTGAGCTTGGGGCGTCGGCCGGGGTCTTCTTCAGACAGGCAATGGTGAGCCTTCTCCCCGGCGGGTCAGGACCACCTCCATCCCCGAGACACTCAAGGATGGTTCCTTAGAAAGGCATTACTTTTTCTTCTTCTCTTTTTTCCCTTTCTTTTCCTTCTTTTTCCCTTTTTCCTTTTCTTTTTCAGTGTTCCCTCCCGTTAGTGCCAAGGCTCGTTTTTTACCCATGGGGGTTTTGGCATACCAGTTCTGAAATAAAACAGATGTTTAGCAAAATATCAAAATGGCACAAATTAACCAGAATATTCTTAAAAGTGAAGAAAAGCCTTCTAAGAAGGAAGGGGCAAGCAGCCACTAAACTTTGGACATTTAATGCATATTTAATACATATTCTTTCTCAGGGGTTTTTCCAACCTGTATTTTGACACAACTCGAAATTTCCACCTCAAGGAGTTAACTGTTTCAGAGAATCACAGACCAAATCTAACCAGCAGCTCTTCCTATCAACTTGTCACCTCTTTCTGGGGATCTTACTCTATCCTGAAGGTGTGGGCTTTCTTGGTAACGTGAATGACCTTCTGTGGTTCACAGATGGCCACCAGAAGCTGGACTGGTGGCCATACGGGAGCCATGGGAGGCCACACGAACACTGGGAGGGGGACTGTTGAAAACATGGCAGAAATACTGGAGCCGATATTCCCACAAAGCGCCTTGGGGCTCCGACTGGCTCTGTGAATGCATTTTTCTCAACCCTCCCTTTTTGTTTGAAAGCTGAGAAACATCTTAGTTTATAAACTAAATCCTTGATCCCCAAACCAGGCAAAGACCCCCTCAAAAAGGAGAATTACAGACCGATTTCTCTAATGAATATGGATGCCAAAATCCTCAACAAGATCCTTGCTAATAGAATCCAACAGTACATTAAAAGGATTATCCATCATGACCAAGTGGGATTCATACCTGGGATGCAAGCATGGTTCAACACTCGCAAATCAATCAATGTGATACATCATATCAACAAGAAAAGACTCAAGAACCATATGATCCTCTCAATTGATGCAGAAAAAGCATTTGACAAAATACAGCATCCTTTCCTGATTAAAACCCTTCAGAGTGTAGGAATAGAGGGTACATTTCTCAATCTCATAAAAGCCATCTATGAAAAGCCTACTGCAAGCATTATTCTCAATGGGGAAAAGCTGGAAGCCTTTCCCTTAAGATCAGGAACACGACAAGGATGCCCACTCTCGCCACTATTATTCAACATAGTACTAGAAGTCCTTGCAACAGCAATCAGAAGACAAAAAGGGATCAAAGGTATCCAAATCGGCAAAGAAGAAGTCAAACTGTCTCTCTTTGCAGATGACATGATACTCTATATGGAAAACCCAAAGGAATCCACTCCCAAACTATTAGAAGTTATAGAACAATTCAGTAAGGTGGCAGGATACAAAATCAATGCCCAGAAATCAGTTGCATTTCTATACACGAATAACGAGACTGAAGAAAGAGAAATTAGGGAATCCATCCCATTTACAATAACACCAAAAACCATACGTTACCTTGGAATTAACTTAACCAGAGACGTAAAGGACCTATATCCTAGAAACTATAGATCACTTTTGAAAGATATTGAGGAAGACATAAAAAGATGGAAAAATATTCCATGCTCATGGATTGGAAGAATTAACATAGTTAAAATGTCCATACTACCCAGAGCAATCTACACTTTCAATGCTATCCCGATCAAAATACCGAGGACATTTTTCAAAGAACTGGAACAAATAGTCCTTAAATTTGTATGGAACCAGAAAAGGCCCCGAATCTCCAAGGAACTGTTGAAAAGGAAAAACAAAGCTGGGGGCATCACAATGCCGGATTTCGAGCTGTACTACAAAGCTGTGATCACAAAGACAGCATGGTACTGGCACAAAAACAGACACATCGACCAATGGAACAGAATAGAGAACCCAGAAATGGACCCTCGGCTCTTTGGGCAACTAATCTTTGATAAAGCAGGAAAAAACATCCGGTGGAAAAAAGACAGTCTCTTCAATAAATGGTGCTGGGAAAATTGGACAGCTACATGCAAAAGAATGAAACTTGACCACTCTCTCACACCATACACAAAAATAAACTCCAAATGGATGAAAGACCTCAATGTGAGACAGGAATCCATCAAAATTCTAGAGGAGAACATAGGCAACAACTTCTATGACATCGGCCAGAGCAACCTTTTTCACGACACATCTCCAAAGGCAAGAGAAATAAAAGATAAAATGAACTTATGGGACTTTATCAGGATAAAGAGCTTCTGCACAGCCAAGGAAACAGTCAAAAAAACTAAGAGACAGCCCACGGAATGGGAGAATATATTTGCAAAGGACACCACAGATAAAGGACTGGTATCCAAGATCTACAAAGAACTTCTCAAACTCAATACACGAGAAACAAATAAACAAATCATAAAATGGGCAGAAGATATGAACAGACACTTTTCCAATGAAGACATACAAATGGCTAACAGACACATGAAAAAATGTTCAAAATCATTAGCCATCAGGGAAATTCAAATCAAAACCACACTGAGATACCACCTTACGCCAGTTAGAATGGCAAAGATAGACAAGGCAAGAAACAACAATTGTTGGAGAGGATGTGGAGAAAGGGGATCCCTCCTACATTGTTGGTGGGAATGCAAGTTGGTACAGCCACTCTGGAAAACAGTGTGGAGGTCCCTTAAAAAGTTAAAAATTGAACTACCCTATGACCCAGCCATTGCACTACTGGGTGTTTACCCCAAAGATACAGACGTAGTAAAGAGAAGGGCCATATGCACCCCAATGTTCATAGCTGCATTGTCCACAATAGCCAAATCATGGAAGGAGCCGAGATGCCCTTCAACAGATGACTGGATTAAGAAGCTGTGGTCCATATATACAATGGAATATTACTCAGCTATCAGAAAGAACGAATTCTCAACATTTGCTGCAACATGGACGGCACTGGAGGAGATAATGCTAAGTGAAATAAGTCAAGCAGAGAAAGACAATTATCATATGATTTCTCTCATCTATGGAACATAAGAACTAGGAGGATCGGTAGGGGAAGAAAGGGATAAAGAAAAGGGGGGTAATCAGAAGGGGGAATGAAACATGAGAGACTATGGACTATGAGAAACAAACTGAAGACTTCAGAGGGGAGGGGGTGGGGGAATGGGATAGACTGGTGATGGGTAGTAAGGAGGGCACGTATTGCATGGTGCACTGGGTGTTATACGCAACTAATGAAGCATCAAACTTTACATCGGAATCTGGGGATGTACTGTATGGTGATTAACACAATATAATAAAATAAAATTAAAAAAAAATAAACTAAATAGTAGTCATAATATTTCACTGAATGACTACACTCCAAGTTGTTTATCAATTCTCCTATTAATGGACGTATAGGCCATTTCCAAATTTTTGTTAGGAACCACATTGAAATTCATAATTTGCACATATCCCCTGGTATGCTTATGAGAAAACTTCTCTAGGGCGTATGCATAGAAATAGAATTCCTGGAGGGGGTAGAGCTGAAGCAACCCAACTGCACTGACTGGAAGCTAGCTCAGTCTTTCTAAGTCTTTAAATGTCTTTATTGTCTCCCGTCTCTTGGGTGCTAGTTTAGCTGGGGATAAATGTCAGGTACACAGTTACTGTTCTCCAGCACTTCGCAGAAATGATCGCACCGTCTTCTGGAATAGATTTCTGTCAAAGAGCTGCCTGACGGCCCCATTGTTTTTCCTTTGTAGGCAATCTGGCATCTTTGAAGACTGGCTTGTTATCTTAATCCTACATTCACAATAATGTATGTGCGTGTGTGGATTTTTAAAATTTGTTCTACTGGTCGCTTGGAGTTCATTTTTAATCTAAGAACTCACGTCTTTAATTCAAGAAGATTTTCAGCAAATATTTCTTCAAATAATTGTTCCTCTGGTAATTCTTCTATTCTCTACTCCTAGAATGTGTGTAATTTAGGTGTCAGTGTCTTCAAAGGTTCTTAATTGCAGTTTATAGATTTTATCTTTTCGGTTTTCTGTGTTGCCTCTGGAGAGGCCACATCCTCCAGTCCATAAATTTGTTCTTTGACCATGTCTAGGCTAGAGTTCACACCTCATTTTTTTTTGCCATTTCCATTTCAAATTATTGTATTTTTGATTTCTAAGCTTTCTATTTGTGATCCCCCCCATAATCTATCTGTTCTTATTCCATTTCTGTCTTTGTTTTAAAACTTAGTGTACATCTCTATTGGAAATGATGCCCTCATTTATTGTTTTCGGAACATCTGAATTATATGAATTTAAACATCTTTGTCAGGTTGTACTCAGCACTAGATTTCCAAACATGTTTAGGAATTTTTATTTTCAGGTTCATTTTGAGTAGGCTGCTCTGTTTTGGTCTCTCGATTTCTCCCTCCCTCACAGTACTGCAGCCGCTTCAACACGATCCTCTAAAGCCGGGTCCAGAAGCACGTCTTATAGTGACGCTTTGAAGTTAACGCTCCTCGGTGACGTCGGCACACCACAGATCTGGTCACAGAAGCAGGAGGTATTGCCACTTTATCGTCCATGGCCCCTAGTCTCTTTTTATTTCCTAGCCTTGACTTTATGCTGCGTGCCAGGCACACGGTTGTCCCTGTGTTTGAGATTTATCTTTGTTTCTGGCTCTTGGGGATTATTCTCACCTTTCTTTTTGCTCTGGCTCTTCTTCAGTGTAAGGTGAGGAACTCCTAATTTATCGAGACACGGTATAGAATATGGGTATTAAAATTGTCTTTAGACTATGGTTTGAATTTCAGCTCTACTCCTTTTTAGCTGTGTGACTAGGAGTAAACCACTTTGCCCCCCCTTTTTTCCTGCTGTAGCAAATTACCACGAACTTGGTGATGTAAAACAAAACATTTATTGTCTTTCAGTCCTGAAGGTCAGAAGTCCAAAATGGATCTCACTGGGCTAACATCTAGGTGTCTGCAGGCTGCAATCCTTTCTGGAACTCCAGGGGGGAGAATCTATTCCCTTATCTTTTGCACTTTCCTGAGACCACCTGCTCTCCTGGCTTGTGGCCTCTCCTTCATCTTCAAGCTAGCAACATGGGGCTACTTGGAGTACCAGTGGGTCCTTCCCACGCTGCTAACTTCCTGGTTCTCTCTTCTGATTCCCTTTTCTATTTTTTTTTATAAAGATTTTTATTTATTTATTTGACACAGAGAGAGACAGCCAGTGAGAGAGGGAACACAGGCAGGAGGAGTGGGAGAGGAAGAAGCAGACTTCCCAGTGGAGGATCCTGATGTGGGGCTCGATCCCAAGACCCCGGGATCATGCCCTGAGCCAAAGGCAGACGCTTAAGACTGAGCCACCCAGGCGCCCCCCACTTTCTACTTTTTATGATTACGCTGGACTCACCAGTATAAGTAAGGATAATCTGTTTTAGGTTCAGTGGATTAACAACCTTACTCCATCTGCAACCTTGACTCCCCTTTGCCATGTGACCTAACATATTTACAGGTTCTAGAAGTGGGATGTAGACATCATTGGAGGGCCATTATTCTGCCTACCTACCTGTCTATGACTCAATTTCCACTTGTAAAATGGGGGAGATTATGAGGTCTAAATGAGTTATAACAGAGTGCCTGGCACATAAGTGGTCAATAAGTATTAGCTAACATTACTATGATTATTACCATCATTATCCTCAAATATTTTCTCTGTCATGTACATGGAGTGGGTAGGATGTGTTTGGAGAATCTGCAAGGTCCTAGTCTGATGCACTGTCAGAAGCAGGGTTAGGTCCAATTTCTCAGGGCCAAGATGACTGGCCTCATCACAAGCGACTATAGCCACAGTATCACATCATTCACAGGTGTGAATCCATCTGCTCAATAAAGTTGCCACTAAAAATGTTTATTGAACATTTAGTTGGGGCCAGGTGCTGAGCCAAGCTCTTGAGCTAGGATAAGGAGCAGAATCGATGGGGGGTGTGCTAGCAGTGTTGGAAAAATGATTTAGTTGGCTAAAAAAAAAAAAAAAGAATAAAGTGATCAAATATGCCAAGAATGGAAGTGAGAAGCATATGTGTTCTCATCTCAGCTTATACAGTGGGAGCATTCCCTTCTCTTGAATAGTGTGATCAGTTCTGATTACTGGACCTCCAGTACCTGTAACAGAAAAACTTCTAGAAATCACTTTGGAAAGTTAAAAACCAGCTAAGAGAAAGCATAGGTTTTAATACCCTAAACCTACCCCTCAGAATAAGAAAGAAAATGAGCATTTTACAAAGAAAAAAAAATGGGGAATTTGATAAAAGAATTAGGATATATCACAGGAAGAGGATAAATATTTGCCATTAATTCTAACAAGGTTTAAACAGTTAGCAAGAACATTAATTCAAATCCTTGGCAAAAACTCCAGCTTGGAGTTGGAAATATATCTTTGCAGTTTTTCTAGACCACTGTCAGCAAAACTATAACTGATGGTCCAAATCTGGCCTGCTGTTTTTGCAAATAAAGTTTTATTAGAACACAGCTATGCCCTTTCATTTACATATTGTGTATGAATGCTTTTGTACTATGATACAGGATTGAATAGTTGTGACAGAGACTGTGGAGCTCTCAAAGCTTAAAATATTTACTATCTGGCTCTTTATGGAAAAGTTTGCCAATTGCTATGCTAGATAATTTTGGGGGAGGATCAGTATTGTGACTCTTTTCCACCTTGTAATGAAACATTAGTAGCAAAGCAGGAGGGAAACATGAGTTTTAGAGTTGCTGGAAAAGTGATACATTGCAGAGGGAAATTTTCCTAATCTTAAGCAGGCTTCCAGACACGCAAGGCTTAGATGAGAATTCTGATTCTTTTTCCGATGATTGCATGGCCAATGTTGTTGTGGGTATAATTGCATGGATATAACTTTCCACCCTTGTTTTCCCAGTTGGCCAAGGAAACTGCCTCCAGGTCCAGAAAAGTGAACACAACCATACTCATTTTGATTAAAAGGAGTGTGAGGCGTGCCTGCTGGGGCATCTAGGCTTTCATGTTGATTTGCTTGGATAAGGCACATAGCTTTCTGCAACTTCTTTTCCTCCTGCAAAAGAGGGATTTGGAAGAGCTGGTTCTCAGTTTCCTCTAGATCTGAAAAATTCTCCGAACATCACAGAATACAATAAAAAATTAGAGAATTAAACTTTGGTGAGTTTTCTTGTGATTTCCTATTGCAAATGCGCTGAAAAATGAAGCACGCCACAGCAAATCTGGGACAAAACCAACAAGGGCTTGAAACGCACTATTTAGGGAATGGTTTTCTTTATGGACAACTTGTTCCATTACATGAACCATGAAGTAAAAACCAGGGAGAACCAAGGGGAAGGCACGTACATGTATGTATGGTTTTTATGTGTATGCATGTGTGTGGATGTGTGTGTGTGTGTATTTGAATCCAGTGGTTTCAAAGCTACTATTTAATTCTGCAATTTGGCTGTTAATTTATAAGGTCACAGACCACAATTTTTCCTAAATTTTGGAAGGCACATGCTTTACTGGCAAGGCTGGAATGAATTTGCGATCTAAAAATTTCAAGCTTCCAAATTTCACTGTATATGACAAATTCATGAAACTCAGGAACCAGAGGGAGGAGGTCATGTGACAAGCATTTGCGGCTAGGACCTGGCCGCACAGGCATTCCGTTTACCTTAAAGCTCTCTTCTTCCTCCTGGTACACGGGGCTCATGCTGGTCAGCTTTGCAATGAACTCCACTGCCATGAGCGGTTTGTAAGTTTGCTGCCGGATTCTGCGGTCTGTGAGCACACCTTTAACCGCCTCGACTATGTGTCCCTGGGTGAAGCCATCGGTGACCTTTGCCAGGCAACTTACATTCAAGGCATTGGTAATGACGCCTCCGTTGAGTTGAATGATCTGTTTCCACAAAACTATTGTATCCAAGATAGTAGAAAAGACACAGAGAACAAAGGTCACCAGAGAGAAAGCAGTGTTATCTCGTTCTTGTACAAAGTTGCATCTCATCAAGAAAGGAATGTCTGGGAGGAACACTCCACTCAATGGTAATTCAAATGAGCAGGAAGCCAAGTAACTAAGTACTATTTTTTCCCTCTGAGTGATTTTCAACCAGAAGACATGCATACCGATGGCCCTGAGGTCCTAGACCCACAAAAGAAGAAAAAATAAAATCACATTCAGTATAGTTTTAGGGTGGTATCTTCAAAGATGTTCAAAATCTTTCAACATTGGAAATTCAGATAAAGTATATATGGGATCTCTGCTCATCAGAATATTTTATTTTCCAAAGTGTTTGTAGGAGTGGGAGTTTCACTTTTTTTTAGTTATAAAGTTTTTGTGCATTATTTTTCTATGTGGAATTGGAACGCAGATTTTAATTTCCATTCATCACCAGTGGGCTCAGTTCCCTTTGGGTGCATCTTGACCCTTATTCTCCCCTCCCCCCAATTGTCAACAGGCAGAGGTTGACTGAAATCCCTTGGGTGGGTTCCCGGTGGTTCTTCGGGTTAGTGGGACCCTGGGTAACAGAGAGATTTCTCTAAGAACACGGGGATGTGGTGAAAATGAATTATGGAATTACTGAACTTGAGAGATGGAATGGACTCGCACACAGCACTTGAAATAATATTACACTCAGGGAATTACATCCGTTCCGCAAAGAGAGAGAACCACATGAGATTCGCCGTGGCTTCTTCCGTGTATCCAGATGGTGAAAAAGGTGAGGCTTTGCCAAGGCACCTGTCTCTGAGCCCTTCGCAGTGCTGGGAGGATCTTATTCAGATGTCTCCCAAGCATTTTGACCTTCTTTGAGGAATATTTAATGACCATTATTACATAATCTGAGCATTGTCAGGTCTGTTATATGACTAGCTCATCTAAATACATTGATCCACAATTACTTGATAAAACGAAAAGGTCTAATTACTGTCCAGGAATAGAATGACCTGCCGTGTATCTATAAGCCATATCATAGAGTGGGATTTTGGGTCATGAGTCATTTTCACAGTCCCTCTCCTCCATCGACTTTGGTGGTGGTGGGGGGGTGGTCCTCGGCCTTGTGGTGAGCTGAGTTGCTGGAAGGGGTGCGTATTACCCTGGGGCTACACTGTGTCTCCCAGCTGTGTAAGGTTAGGCATCAAGGGCCACGTGTGCCATCAAATGGACATAACCCCCTAGGTTTACTCTGCTACTTTCTTTGGTGGGTCTGTTTGAGCTTGAATCCATCTTAGGCTTACCTATAAAATGCAAGTCGAAAGATTTACTTCTCAGGCTGCTGTGAGAAAGTGCTTAGAAGAGCACTGATGTAGCATGCGGTGGGCAGTTTAGTTTCTTATAGTGGTGTTAACTGTTGTTCTTGTAATTATCACGAGTCATTCCATTTTGTACCGAAGTTTCCTAATGCTCATTAAAGCATAAATACAGACTATTGTCTAAGAATATTTCTGTAAAACAGATTACCCTTACCTGGACATAACTGAGGAAGACTTAGAAATCAGAAAATATAACGCATGGGAAAAATAAGAACAATGACCAGGTAGCATCATCCCTTGGGATGTGTGTCCCTGCCCAGATTTACAACAGTGAAAAAAAGTGTGAACAGGTCTGAATGGTGACTCTGGAAGCTGAGCAGGGAGCATGCTTTATGCTGAAGCACAAGGTGTAGCCCCTTCAGCCGAGACCCAGTAAATACCCCAGGCTGGAAACTCAGACAGCTTCAGCCTTGGGCATCCCGGGCAAACTTCCTACCCGTGACATAGAGTGGACCAGTGGGTAAGCAAACGGGGAGGGCTAGGGCTGCCAGAAACCAATGCCCAGCTCCCATCCCTGCCTCCCTGCTAAGCTATGACAGTCACAGCCTTCCAGCCTCCCAACACAAGGGGTCTCTCTACAAGTAAAGATTCTTTAGAAACAGCAAAAACTACAATTACTCTGGTCTAGCAAGAACATGGGACCACACTATTGACTCTTTAGAATGTATGATAATTGATATGTAGGGTTTTGGCCAAGGGTCCTCCAAATATACACATCATTGATTTCTCCCCCAAAGCTTACCATTTGTTAATGGAGGCCCAGTGAGGGCAACTGGGGGCAGTCACAGTTATGGTGGGACATGGCCACTTGCCCACAGTGACTCCAGAGAATGGGAAGGAGAAACAGTTCAGCTTCTCATATTTGATGGACTAGACTTGCCTTTAAAAGAATAGCTTCCACTGCTTGTACAAAGCCACCCGTGGTGGGGCTAGGGGGGGAGTCAGGTGCAGAGTGCGTCACCGCGTGGGGGGCTCATGGAGGTGGGAACCCCGCATGAGCTCTGCAGCCACGGCTGCCTAGTCTTTGGCCCAGCAGTGCAGGTGGAGAGGATGAGAGCACAACAGACGTGGGTGCTGGCCGTGGGGTGGTGGGGAGGACCGGATCAGCGAATGGAGTGTGGTGAAGGCAGCCGAGGTGCTCTCCAGACTGAGTACTGTCTTTTACCTTCCTTCTCTTGGATGCAAAGGCTCCTCGCTTCTTTGAATTAATCTACATTCTCTTTCCCTTCTTTAGACTGAAAAGAATCTGGTCTTTGGATCTCCTTCTCTGCTTTTGATGTTCCAAATGGATTCTGTCCTGGCTCCCAACTGTGTTCTTGAGATGACGTAGTATCTTAAAATTCATTTGTTATTTGTGATTTTACAAAAGCCCAGGAAGTGATAATATGATTCAGATGAGCTTCTGGTCTCTGAAGATTAGAATTCCAGAAAAATCGGAAGACCTGGACTGAACTCATCCGACCAGACACTGGGTCTGGGGTGGGGGCCTATGATGAATTGCGTTATTAGTGAAACAGACCCCCGGGAAGAGAGGCGAGAGCAGGAAGCATTAGGAATGTGGGGAGAGGAGGCCCAGAGGGATTTCTGGGGACTAGACGAGGCATTAATCAACCTTGTGGGTGGATTTTCTTTGCAGACATTTTGAAGGAAACAGCTTGATTTGGGGAAAGAAGGTAGATATTGAATTCTATTTGGTAAACCTTAAGGATCATGCTTCCTCAGGCTGACCCACCCTTCCCTTCTCAGTGCTGTTACTCCCCCACCCTGCCTGGAGGGATTTGAGAAGCCGGATGGTGAATGTTCCCCAACACCTTCCCTGCTCTGCTGCTGGTAGATAGATGGCCAAGCAGAGGCCCAGGTTATGGATTTGCAGCCCATGCTTTATGGGCTGGAAGAGACCATTTTTGATCACTGCAAAGACAGGAACAGTCTTTCTTTAAGATGGATGTCCCAGCCACTGTGGCTATGAAAACTTCAAGGTCACTGGAGGAAACGCTGGACAGCATTTATGATGTCAGCAAGAAAGGCGACCTGAACAAATCACCCATCACGGAGGAAATATATGAGAAGCATGTGGTTTAGTGGACAGAGCTCTGGGCCCAAGAGGACTCCTGCGTGCAGGTTTATCATCTGCCGGCAGGAGAGGGGATGCCTTCTTCCTCCCCTGTGATCCTGCCACGGGGAGATTCAATTTGGAATCTCTAATCTGATCTGTGTCCTCACGGACGCCTGGCATTTTATCAAAACAACACAACTGTCCTTGTTATACATCAATAGCTTCATTTTTAAAGGGCCTATGGTTTTGTCAAACAATAGAAACTATTCAATCCAAAGTCAAGAATAATGCTCTGGTCCCTGAGAATTAATAACACCCTACCTTGTTCCATTAAGATAGCTTAAAATACATATCTACAACAAAAAAACCCAAACACCACCAAACCCTGGGATCGTGAGAGGAAATCTGACCAACAGAAATGAGAGCAGGGAAGCTTTGAGAAAGCCAGGGGGTGCTCTGTGCAGACTCCCAGTGGGTGGAGACCGCTGGCGCCCACCCAGCTCTGTGCCAAACCTTTCCTTGGTGGGACTGCACAGCCCTGACCCCTTGAACTTCAGTGAGGCCATGGGAATCATTCTGGCCAATGCAGCATGAATGAAACGACACCTAGCCCTTCTGGGTCTTGTACCTAAAATCTCCTGTGAGATACTCTCTACTGTCTTTTCTCTCTTCCTTCGATGCTGGCTGAATGCAAAGGACCCACTGGAGGGCCTGGAGGCTCCAGGAGATGGAGAAGCCACTAGAATGATGGAGAAATAATTGAGACCAATGTCCTCCTGTACTTTGTGTATAATATGGATTTGTGAAGCCAGGATCACAGTTTATCAAGACTGAAATGAGCTGGCACTGCACATGGAGTTGTTGTTCTCTAGCAGATAACATGGGCCAGGAGCTTAAGACCAACCAGAAAAGGTCACAGAGTCCCTCTGTTTTGGGGGTGCTATTGTGACTGGAGAAGGATAGAAACCAAGTCTGACCTGGTCATTTTCATTATTCCTATTAATGTTAACTGCTACCATAGGCTGTCTCACCTCTACCCCAACTCCGCTGGGAGCACTTTCCTGTCCATACCACCGCTGCACCATTACCACCATTACCACCTCCACTGCCACCACCACCATCCATGTGACCACCTTCCTCTTCTCTAGCACCAGGCTGCCACCACCATCACTGCCATCTGCAACACTGACACCACCATCACCACCTCGATATCAAATCTGCTGCTACCACTACCATCGGTAAAGATGACCCCTCGCTGAGCCACACTGTAGAATTTAGACCCTGTGTAGTCCACTGCCCTTGAATCTGGGCTGGCCTGGAACTTGCTCTGGACCTGTGGAGTTTGGTGAGAGGGACTTTGTGTGATTTCTGAGGCTAGGTCACAAGAATCTTTCCAGCTTCTGCCTGAACCTCTTGAAACATTTGCTCTCAGGATGCTCTCTCGTGGGACTGAGCCACTGCGCTGGGCAAAGCCACATGGAAAGGCCAGGTGTAGGCTCTCTGGTTGGCAGCCCGAGCTGAGCTCCCAGCAACAACTCCAGTCACGGGACTGAACGACTGTGTATGTCCTGCTCTGTCGCGTCTTCAGGTGAAGCCCAAACGGACACCCGACTGCAACTTCCTGAGAGACTTGAAGGAGAACTTTCTGGCTGAGCCTGTGAGCCATCCGAACCATGAGATGGAATGATTTGTTGTTTTAAGCCGCCAGGGTGGTTTGGTCCACAGCAGCAGATGATAGAAAACACCACCTCACCACCATGGCCACTCACTGCCTGGTCACGTACTCCTTCTCCATAACCATGGCCGCCATCTTGGCTTCCTCCCAGCCCAGCACCACCCAGGGTCTCCTGGGAGCTGGTACGGTGCTGGGTGTCCTGCTGCCTACTTCATATAAGGGTCACGACAGCTCTGGGGACTAAATAGTCCTCTTTACAGAGGAAACAGTGGAGGCCCAGAAGGTCCACTGAGCTGTCAAGGTCGTCCAGCTATCCCGTGGCAGAGCCAGGGTTCAGAACCACGTCTCCTCAGGGCTTGCATCTCGCGGCTCTTCATGGTTTCATTGCATTGCCTCCAGAATCACTTTTTTAGTGTTAGTTCCACTTAAAAATATGTTTCAAAAGAAGATTTTGAATTTGTCTGTTCAAGAGGAAAAAACTGAAAAAGGAGCTCTTATCTTTCATGGTTATTTTAAGTAAGTCAACACGCTCCTGGACTAATACTTTGAGACTGGAAAACTAAAAAAAAATCAACCTGTGGCCAGAATGATGCTCTCTGAGAGAGACACTGTCACTGTGGGCCCGAGACAAATCATCCTAGTCCACCTGTCGAGAGAAAAATTAGCACCCGCGATGACTTTTGTCACCTTCAGGGCCCAAAATAATAGTCCCTGTCCAGTTTCCTTTTGTCCTGGGTAAAAAGAACGATGTTAGCGAAAGAACAGACATGCAGGTTTTGCTCTTATGACCTGTTCTTGTGTACTTACCGCTCAGGCTCTGCCCACGTCTGCCACGTTCTGGGGGGGCTGTGTTACCGGGGTCCCCACCCCCGTGCCACACGCCACACGCCTACAACGCCACCCAGCTGACCCTCCGTCACATGGGAAGGGGCCAGGGGTACTTGCCGAATCTCGAAGCATAGTCTGGTCTGGGAACCAAAATAATTTTTTGGTAAACTTTGCAAAAAGATCGAAGTTCAGCATCGAAAGGGCGCTGTGTTGTCCCCACAATCAGAATTCTGTCGTCCGGTTTCAGGAGTCTCAGGATTTTTGGAAGTTGTTTTTTGAGGCGTTTAGGTTCGATCTGGGAGAAGGAGGGAGAGGGGAGAAATGAGCCCATGCACAGAAAAAAGAATTAAGGATGGAAGGACAGTTCCTCTTAGAAGGCATGGGGGCACGCATCTGTTAGAGCGAACCTCAAAGCTCGGATAAACACAATTCTCAGAGCTCATCCTGGTCTGGGTCGTTCGAATTGCAGGCTCTTCCTTTCCTCCACCTCTGGCATTCGGATTTGGAAAGGGGGAAGGAAGGAAGGAAGCACCTGACTGATCTTTCTAGCACCTTGACCCTCAGAATGGGAAGTGGGGCGGGTCTCCAAGCGGAAGGAAGCCGGCCGGAGCGAGGACGCGCGGTGGTGACCCGAGTTCCTCTGAACTGCTCTGAGGGTGAACCCAAGACCACCGTTGCTGACGGCCCTGACAGCGCCCCTCCGAAGGTCTTGGATCTCGTGTCCGGAAAGCACCTGGTTACAAAAGAGTGGGACGCTTCTCTCTCTGAAGCAGTTTGGGAAGAGTCTGAACCTGTATTATTTTAGTAAAGTCTCGACACTAATGCGGGAGAGGAGCAGAATGCGAGGTACCCCAGGGCGGATGACTTCCTGCCCATGGGGGCCAGATGTGGCCACGTTGCCATGGCAACGCACCAGCTTTCAATTAGCCTCCACAGGCACAGCCTTGAGAGGAGAAAGCCTGGGGAGGAGGAGGACGGTTGGGGTGATGGAGAGAGCCTCCGCAGAGGAGCCCCGAGCGGTCTCCGCTGGTTTTGCTCCCACTTGGCTTGGGGGTGATGGCGCCAATTAGAATCTGAATGTTGAGCGGGAGCTAGAGAAGCCAGTGCCTGGCTTTCCTGGAGCAGAGCAGGCCTAAGCTTGCTGTGAACACCCTGCAGAGACCAGCCCCTGTTGCCTGGCCCTGGTGTCCCCGTGGGTCCCTGCACAGCCCAGCCCAGAGACAGCCCTGCGGGCAGGCAGGCAGGGCCTGTGACACCTGGGGGAGTGCAGGTGTTTGCTAAACTCCACACTCAGGAGCAACAGTGAGCGGCAAGGTATTCGAGCCACAGCTGGTGAGTGGGGTGACAGTGCTGTGGACAGTTTGCAGGGCCTTGGGGACAGGGATGCTTACAGGCTATGTATGGTACCCTGTCCCGCAGGAAGCCCCCTGGTGAGTCCAGCAGAGCTGGGAGTCAAGGCTGGGCCCACCAACTGCTCTGCACATCGGAGGGGGGGTCAGGTGTGACCGAGCACCCTGGAGGGCAGGGGTGTCCCAGGGGAGCTGCACAGTGCAGGGGTGACCGTTCTGCATTGTGAGGCTGTTGGCCATGCATGCCCACAGTGGTGGCTGGCATTCTTCTTTTTCTTTCCTTTTGACCAGTGAGAAGGCCTGGTTCTACGTTTGCACTGACAAGGTGCAGGAGGGAGGCTGGGTGGGAAAGGGCAGGTGCCCAGAGGCTGCAGGGCTGTTAGGAGGAAGGCCCGATGGGAAGTGGCAGAAACACGGGGAGCTCTGGCCCCAACAAGGCATGAGGCCGGGGGCTTCCATTGCTGTCCAAGGACAAGGCAGGAAGCTGGTCCTCTCCGACGTCGACCCTGCACTTGGCACTTCTCATGTTCAGGCTGATAACGCGTCTCCCAGCTGAGTAATCCTAGTAAGTAGCAGCTGGAGAGGGTTTACTGGGTTCCAGGTACTTCTCCCTGCATGACATGGACTCCCGTACTGAGCTCTCAGAAACTCCCCGAAGGGGCCAGTCCTCCCCTCACTCAGAGATGAGAATCTGGGGCCCAGAGACCCTGAGTGACGTCCCGAGCCTCAGAGTTGACGAGCAGGACACCAACTCCCAGATTCGCGCTCCTCCCTCTGCTCTGCTGGGGTCCCCTCCCTCTCAGATGGGATGCGCGGGGCGGGGGGCTTGCCTGTCTCCCCCCCGCCCCGAGCCTCCTTCCTGGGTAAGGGCCTATCTCAGTTGAGGGCTGCAAGGGAGACTTAAAATATATATTTATTATCATTATATTGTGCTGTGTCATATTTTATTATTAGATATATATTACTATGACGTATCCATATCTTTATTGACATAGAATTCACATACTATACAATTCATCTATTTAAAATGTATAATTGAGTGGTTTTTAGTATATTCACAGAGTAGTGCAAATATTGCCACAGTCGATTTTAGAATATTTTCATCACCCCCAAAAGACTGCAGTAGCCGTCACTGAATGTTCCCACCCTCACCCCTTCTTCCAGACTTAGGCAACCAGTTATCCACTGTCTCTACAGATGTGTGTTTTCTGGATCTTCTATAGAAATGGGATCATCCAACATGTCGTGTCTGTGTGCACACGTGTGTCTGTGGCTCCTTTCGTTTCGCATATTTTCGGGGTTTGCCCGCATTGCAGCAAGCATTCAGACCTTGTGATAGCCATTGTCCAGAGAGGCCACATTTTATGCATCCAGTCATCGGTTGATGGGTATCTGGGTTGTTTCTACTTCTTGGCTACTGTGAAGAGTGCCGCTGCGAACATTTCTCTTGGGCACACAAAGGAAGTGAGTTGCTAGATCGTATAGTGACTTTATGGTTAACCTTTTGAGGAAACGTCAGACTACTTTCCAAAGTGTCCGAGTTCACGTTCCCCTACATCCTGTGAACACGTGTTATGATGTGTTTTTCTTTTCTCTTTCTTTTCCCCGTTTTTAAAAAATTTAACCACCCTAGTGGATGTAAAGGAGTATCTCATTGGGGGTTTTGACTTGGGTCTTTCTGATGGCTGATGATGTCCAGCATCTTTTCATGTGTTCATCGGCCATTTGTTATCTTTGGAAAAATGCATATTCAGATCCTTTGCCCACTTTTTAAATTGGGTCATTTGTCTTTTTATTATTGAGTTCTAAGAGTTCTTTACATGTTCTAGACACAAAGCCCTTATCGGATCTAGGAATCTCAAGTATTTTCTTCCATTCTGTGGGTCGTCTCTCCACTTCCTTGATGATGTCCTTTGCAGCAAAAAAGTTTTTAGCTTTGAGGAGGTGCAACTTATGTTATCTTTCGTTGTTTGTGCTTTTGGTGTCATATCTAAGACATCGTTGCTTTATTTGAGGTCACAAAGATTTATGTTTCTACTTTCTTCTACGGGTTTTCGAGTTTTAGCTCTTACTTGTAGGTCTTTGATGCATTGGGGGTTGATTTTTGAATACTGTGTGAGGTAGGCATCCAACTTTATTCTTTTCCAGGTGGCTAGCCAATGGTCCCAGGGCCATTTTTCAAAAATACTAAACTTCCTCCATGGAATTGTCTTGGCACCTTTGTCAAAAAGTCAACTGATTGTAAACAGCAGGGTTTGTTTCTGGACTTTCAGTTCTATCCTGTCGATCTATATGTCTCTTCTTGCGCCATTACCACACCGTCCTGATGGCTGAAGCTTTGTGGTGAGTCTGACACTGGGACGTGTAAGTACTCCCACTCTGTTCTTTCTCAAGATAGTCTTGGCTAGTGAAGGTCTCTTGAATTTCCATGTGGCTTTTAGGATCAGCTTTTCAATTTCTGCCAGTATGTCAGACTGCATTTTTTGGGAATTACATTGAATCTGCAGGTCAGTTTGGGAATTCTTGCCATCTTAACAATGTTAGGTTTCTTCAGTCCATGAACTTGATGTGTTTCCCCATTTATCTACAACTCCTTTAACTTTTTTCAACAACGTTTTTGTAGTTTTCAGAGTGGAAATCTTGTACTTCTTTTGTTAAATTTAACCCTAAATATTTTGTTTTTTTGATGTTATTATAAATGCTTTCTTAATTTTAGCTTTTGACCTTTTATTGCAAGTGTATAGAAATAAGTTGCTTTTTGTGTATTGATCTTGCATGTTGTGACATTGCTGAACTTATTAGTTCTAATTCTTTTTTAGTGGATTCCTTAGGATTTTCTATACATAAGACCATGCCATCTGCAAATAAAGAATTTTACCTCTTCTCTTCCAATATGGATGCCTTTTATGTCATTTTTTCCCCCTAACTGCCCAGCTGAGAACCTCCAATATAATACTGGGGAGAAGAGGTGACGTTAAGGGAAAAGCATACAGTCTCTCGCCATAAGTCTGATATTAGCTGTGGATTTTTTTACTTGCCCTTTTTCAGGTGGAGGAAGTTCCTTCCTCTTCCTATGTTGTTGGGTCTTTTATTATGAAGGGGTGCTGGGTTTTGTCAAATGCTTTTTGTGCATGTATCGAGACGATATGGTTTTTGTCTTTTCTTCCAATGATATAGTGGTATATTACATTAATTGATTTTTGGATGTTAAACCCAGGGTAAACCCCACTTGGTCATGGTGTATAATCCTTTTTCTGTGTTGTTGGGTTCAGTTTAGAGGAGACTTTTTATAATGTAATTCACAACAGAGAAAGAGATGGAATTTTTACAGCAAAATAAATCCTGGAGGCTGGGCCTGAGGCCAGACCACCAGGCCTCTTCCTATCATTTCCGCCTGTACCCACAGGAATCCCGAGCCTGCCCCAGCTCCACCAGGAGGAAGCAATGGCCCTGCATGATTCCACCCAGGAGAACAGAGGCGCTTAAAAAAGGGGAAAGCACAGAAGAGGGACGATGGAATGAGACTCCTGGAATCCTAGAAATGGACAGCTCTGACAATGAGGCTGAAGACCTGCTCAGGAAGGGACTGTTCCTTAATCCCCGCCCAGGTCTTTGCAGAAACCTGCCATCTCTCAGACCCAGCCTCTGGGCTGTCCTGGGACAGGGAGGGCTGTTTGTTGGGCTTTTACTTTGATACTGAGCTTAACCTGGGGGCCAGGCTATGTGCAAACTCCCTCCCCACCCCCCACCCCCCAAAACCCTAAGGAAGAAACTCCATAATAATAGGTAGATGATATGGCAAATAGTTAAATACACAGATTTTGATTCAGACATATTTGATCGCAGTCTTGGCTCTGCTCTTAACAGCTGTGTGACCTTGAGCAGATTGCTCGATTTCTCTGAACCTTAGTCCCTACCTCTGAGAAATGGGGATAATCACAAAGCCTGAGTTATAGGGGTGCTGTGAGGATTGCCTGGCATGATGCGTCTGTCTGACCAAGTGCTTATGAAGGGATAATTGGTGTCTTATTCTGAAATACAAGTGCTGGTGGGAAACAATGCCAGGTCTGCTCTACTGAAGAGCAAGGTTTTTAAAGGGAAGAGACAGAAAAACTGGGGGCTTTGCCATTTGGAGGTAACTAGCAATTTGCCAACAGAGCTCAAAATGACTGTGTAAAAAGCTCTCATCAGTTTCCATTATATTAACTGATAATTCTTCATCTACTTAGCTCTGAGAAACTGCCTTTGGGCCCCATGCCGCTGAAGAAAGCCCTCTGCTGAGATTCTGGAAGAAGAGACCTCATGGGAATATCTACACCTGTGCCAGGAAACAATCCACTGCACTTAGATGAGGCCTGGAGACTTTGGTGGTCTTCAGGGTTCATTTTACCAGAGTGAATCCAAAGCCCTCTTATGAAGAGTGGTTATTTTCGATAAAATCAACCTTTTGAAAACGTGGAGCAGCAGCAGGGTAGGCAGAGGGCAGTGAGGGCGGAGTCTGGGCGGGCTTTGCAGCACTATGTGGGAGCTTCCCGTGGAGGCTTGCACCTGAGCCTCGGGGGAGAGCACCGGGCTGCGGATGGGGTGGGGCAGTCGTTGGTTGGGGCGTGATTTTTCGAGCTATGAGATGGTGCCCAAGGAGGGCAAGGAGAGAGAAATGGGCCATGGGCCTGGGATGGAAACTCAAGGAGACACAGAAGACACAGAAGGAGGAGACACAGAAAAAAGTGTTGGTGGGTAGGAGGCGGCCAGGGCTATGGAAGCTAAGGGGAGAGAGAGTGTTACAAAATGGTGGAATTTAACCATCTTGAACATGGCATAAAGGGAGAGCAACGGAACCGAAGTGTTTGTTGGCAGAATGGATGCCCAAGAACTTTTTGAGAGCAGTTTCTAGGGAGTTGGAAGGCAACAAACAGACGGTGGTGGGTTGAGGCGTGAGTGGGGAGGGTGAGAACAGACTGGTCTTTTACGAAGCTTGATGGAGAACAAAGCAGGTGGCAGGGGTGCCTGGGATGTGCGGGGTGCCCATGGGAGCTGCCCAAAGGCTGGTGGAAGGAGGACTAATCCCAGGGCCCCTGTGAAGCTGGAGACTGCCACTCTGCGTGGTGAGAGACAAGCTTGTGTGGTCCGAGCCTGTCCCCAGCAGCCTGGTTGCCATGGTGACAGCGGTGCGTTCTGCCTGTTCTGAGTCAGAGGATATCGCTACCTGCGCGTCCTGAAATGGCAGGGACACCTGAACTTAATTAGCCTGTTTGGATAACGAATGTTGATCCTGGGCCGCATCCAGAGTGACATCCTTGCTGCTGGTGAGGTGTAGTCCCATTAGGAGGGGATGAAAATGGAAGGCGGGTCCATGCAATCAGCACTCCCCGGCACCCGGGCCACCCCTGTTCCAGTTCAGAGGCCTGTCCATTATGCACGAGACCCTGGCGCACATCCATCACGCCAGCCAACATCCCCACAGTCACCCGGCAGCCACCGCGTCCGTGGCCGGTCCTGCCAGCCCCCGCACAGCCGCATCATTGTGGGCAGTCTCAAATTCGTGCTTGGCGTCCGCACAGCAACTTGTTTGCTTTTCTGCAGCCGGTGTCACAGCACCGCACTGCAGCTCCAGAAAGCACGAGCTTCCCTCGTGGAGGCCACTGCCGAGCCGGGAAGGCTCCCGCTAGATAGAGTAACGCAGGGTAATGGTGCAGAAAATGCAGCCGCAGCCTGTCTGCTCTCATTCTTTCCTGCCCTCGCCTCGTCCACAAGCGACTGCCTGGCTGGCTTTGAGCCGCAGCCGGTGGAGGGGACGGCTCTGCTCCCGGGAGGAGGAGAAGGGAAGGGGGCTGAGCCCGGGCGTCTGCCCGGCCGGCTGTTTGTGAGAGTGGCAGGGGTGGGGCGTCCTGGGAGCTTGCACATTCCTGAACGTCTAGAGGTGAAGGACTTCTCAGGGTGGGGTGTGGAGGGCAACGGCAGAGCACGAGGGTGTGGGCAGGAGAGCGGGAATTCTGGAGCAGGGCACCTCGTCTCTAAGACCAGAGGGCCCCACGGGCGGTTTCCGGATGTGGTCTGGAGTGGCTGGGGGGTTGAGGAGGTGTGGTGGGTGGACGTGGGCGTCCACGCAGTGGGTGGAAGCATACGGGAGTGTAGACGCCTGGCACTCAGTGGCATCGCAGCTGGGAGCACCATCCAGATGCAGATTGGCCTCTGCACTCAGACAAACCTGTGTCTGGGTCCCAGCACGATCCCCAACATGCTGTGGCTCCCTTGGAGCCTTTGTCCTCTTGTGCAAAACAGGGGAAGACTGCTTCCTTCCCAGAGTTGCTGGAAGCTTCCCTGACATAAGCGTTGTGTCCCTAGGAACCTCTTCTTCCTGTCCACAGCTGTCCTAGGTGTTGGGCGTGGGGTCCTTGCACCAGGGAGCTCAGCCTTCCGGGGCCGAGCCAAGCTCAGGAGCCATCGCCGCCAGCCTGCACTTCTTTCCTGCTTTGCTGCTCACGACTGGGTGATCCTCATACATTTCACCACCTCGGGAGACTTAAGCTAAAGGCCGAGGCATCAAGCGGGGAGGCAGTCACTGTGAGTGAGACTTTTCTCCATGGGGAGATTCGGGAACGCCTCCAATCCAGGCGGCAGTCCCTGGGGGGCTGTCTGTGCTGTAGCTGTGGCTGGTGGGCTTGGCAGCCTCCTGGTTTCTTTGCTGGTGGACTTTCTTCTCTGTGCCTCAGTGCCTTTGGGATCAGGGAGCCTTTGGGAGAGAGGCCCAACCATAATAGAAGGAAGGCTGTTGACTTCCCAGGCGTGGCCGGTGCCTCAGTGCCTTTGGGATCAGGGAGCCTTTGGGAGAGAGGCCCAACCATAATAGAAGGAAGGCTGTTGACTTCCCAGGCGTGGCCGGTTGAGCAATGAGAAGCTGGTTGGGGCGCCTCTGGCTCCTGTCACCTGTGGATGCAGGTGCTGGCCTTGCTGCTGTGGTGACCTTCGGAAGGCAGGTGGACAAGCATCAGGCAGCTCCAGCCCCGGTGGCTGAGGGACTTGGTAAGAACCTAAGTCAGAGGCTGCATGTGGGGAAGGAGAGCAGAGGGAGCCCAGCCCCGGCCCCAGATTTCCAGAAAGGCAGCAGGGGCAGCCTGAGGGGCAGGCCCAGGACTCAGGGGTGAGTGGGGACCCATGTATCCATGCACGGCTGGAGGACGCATGCAGCGATCCCCCCATCCCTATCTCCTTCTGGTTGGAGTGTGCATGCCTCGTGCAGCTCTGTCTGTGCCTGGGGTGGCTCAGGACGTTTGGGAACCCAAGGTCCCAAGGCGTTCTGGGAATTATCTTGGGGTGATTCATGCTCTCCAGCACCATTAAATCCCCTGACAGATGACAGACTCTTCTAACGCAGAGCTGGACAGAATAAAGGTCCGATTTGTCCGCCGCCAAGACTCTGCCCCCAAAGGCTTTCATTTCTTACCGGAATAACACTAGCCCGTGGCTATGCGTGCGGGACTCGGCGCTTGGGCTGAGTCTCTTGGGACCAGCAACAGCAGGGCCGGTTCAGGTCTGGAGACTCGGTGTTTGTCTCTCTCCTTTGCCAGCCGCCTGCCTTGCACCGGGCCTGCCTTCGTGGGAGGTGTCTGCCGAGCCCGTATTTCATTCCCCGCCATCAGCCCTTCCCCCAGGGCTCTGCTGGCTCAGTCGCCTCATTCCCTACAGACTCCGGGGTGCAGATGAGCAGCCCGCTCTAACTGCTGATAGCAAAGCCACAACCCTGGGGGGTCATGGCAGAGAATGCTAGGGGCGCTCCGTGAATGGGAGGCTGTGCTTTTTGGAACCTTTTAATTAAGTCGTTAAGGAAGTGGATGCTCAGAGAGGTTAAGTCACTTGCCCACAGACACACAGCCAGCTCAGGTGAATGGCAGAATGAGCCCAGAACCCACGTCTCCTACTCCCCAGGCTGATGTCCAGTGGGGGCGTGAGGAGAGCTTTCCCATTAATAAGACAAAGTTTCAGATGACGTCAGGTGTGTGACACCTTGGATTACACACACCCTGTACGTCTCTTTAGATTTCTTGTCTGGCTCATGGTAACACCAGCCTTCCTGTGTCCAAACGTGGGGACTTTTTCAATGTAACAACTTGGCCAGCAGAGGGAGCGAACTCCCAGATTTCCGGATTTAATAATGAATGAGTCCTCTGAAGAGTTTCTGAAATGACAGGGCAATCAAGGCTCATTTGGGGAAGAAAAGATGGAGCTTTCATTCTTTATCCAAATCATCTCTACCTGCTAAAAATGATGTATAATACATAAGGATCGAAAGTGATTAAAATCCTTATGAATTTAATCAGAAATTCACAGTTAACCACTATTTGCTTTGGTGCAAATTGATGTGTAAGAACAATCATGTGTATCTGCAAATTTTTTTTAACTTGTGGGAAATTTGCTGGTGATTTGTGGGGGGAAGTGCGGGGGAGGGGAGCCTTGGAAAGAGAGAAACGAAGGAAGGAAGCAGTTGAGAGCGGGCTCCCCAGGGGCCCCAAATACAGGCACTGAGCAGTTCTGTCGAAGGTCTTTGTTCATAAATTTCAGGCCTCTGCTATTTATTATTATGAACAATAGGAAATCCTAATAATAACTCCTATGTGTGCCATTTGCTTTAACCAAGCAAAATTCTCTGAATTGTTTCTTACCTCTGAGTCACATGTTTGGGTCCAAAGCTCCTCCTCCCGCTTCCTTCCACACTTTCCTTCATTTTTTCCCCTAAATTATTACTCATAAAATCAAACCACTGAAGTTTTTCAAATACAAACATGTACAGGGCAGAGAGAGACGGCTGCCCCTTCATTCCCTTTCTCCCTTAAAGAAGATGTTCTTGAAAGGTGGAGACAGTCCCTGGTAAGAGTCCCCTTGGGGGGAAAGAAAAGGCCAAATGGAGAAAGATCTAAAAGCCCTCACCATCCTTTCTGTGCTGGGAACTTTCTTGTAGAAGGTTTTCTCTGTGTCTCCAATCCAAACCACGGAGGGCTGGAGCTCTCGGGCCACCTGCAAGGAGAAGGAGAGCCTTGGCTGTAAATGCATTTCTCTCTTGGTCCCCAACAAACAGCAGGACTCCATGGCTCCCTGAGATGGCTCTCAGGGGTGGGGGTGCCTGGGGGCTCCTCTGCGCAACTGCCCCCCGCTGCACAGCAGGGTGGGGGTACCACCCTGCTTCCTCTCCCACCTTTGGGGCGGGACACATGCCAGCGCTGCCCATTCCGCTCTAGGACCTGGAGCCTCGAATCAGTGGCTTGACATAAACCAATCGTGTCCTGCTGCACACAAACGGGCATTTGGGCCTCGAGTTTTAATTACAGCCTACTTGCTGCTCCCAGGTTCATTCAGACTCGCTCATCATGAGAAAAGCTGTTTCAGCACAAGGGGCCCCCCTGATGCCATTTGTTCGCCTCTGTGCGGCTGTGCCTTTGTGGCCGAGGTTTTGCCTGGAAGGTGGCTCTGAGCCCCTCCACGGCGGGCAGGGCTTCGTGCCAGCGCTGGGACGTCCCGTGGGCCTGTGAATAATTGCCACACACGGAACAATCTCTTCAAAGCGCCCCCATGATAGCAAAGTTCGGGTATTTTTGCAACAATTTGCGCTTTGTGCAAAATCGTGACAGATAAAAGCTGTCTCCGGCCACAGCAAATATAACGTTATGTACTCCTATTTTTATATTTCTTAAAGCATCATTAAGGCAGCAGGTGTGAGTTTTAACCAAGACAGGCATTTAATAAATGACGGGAAGATCACTAGGCGCCCTGTGGCCAGGTCTGTTCCTGCAGCATTAGGTGTGGGGGGAAGCGGGTTATGCACGCTTAGACAGGAGGGCAGGGAACTTGATCCTGGTGCCAGTCTGACCCCTGGGCCCTGTGCCTTCAAGTCCCCATGCTCACCAACACATTCAGAGAGGAAGCAGGACTAGCCAACCACTGTTCGGTAGGCCTTAATTTTTAGACACAGAGCCACAGAGTTTAAGAATGCAGAATGGCAAATTATAATCCCAATTCCTAGGTGGCATGGCGGGGTGCGGTCCTCACGGTGAGTCAGCGAGCAGCCGTGTGCCTGGCCAGGCCACACGCGTCACACACGGCAGCACACGCACGGTCAGGGCCGACGCTGACGCAGTGTGGACTCAGCACGCCCTCCCTGATGACAGCTCGTTCACGCTACGGCCCGAGGCGGCAGGAACCACTCTGCTCAACCAGGTTTCACAGATGGCGAAACTTAGCCGAAAGACGCCAAGGGACCTCGTCCAAGTTCACGCAGCTGGAGAGTGGCAGAAGCAGGAGGCAAGACCAGGCTGCTGGCTGCATAGTCTACTGGAAGCACTCAAGCCAGACCCCTGGCCCCTCTCCCCAGCTGTCCATTCTCTGGGCTCCTTGCTCTCGGCCCCCCGACTTTACAATGCGGCTGGCCTGCTGCGGCTCCACAGAAGCATTGTTCTGCTAAAAGCTATTTTAAGTCCAAAGCTTCCCTACTTCCAGTCCCCAGAGAAAATAAGAAAATGAGATGCTGGGGTTTAAGCTTCTTAGAAAAGAGACACTTTATAATGACAAAGGCAAAATCTTATTCTTTTCACTCCCTCTTAAAAATCGTAGCTTCAGAACAGAAAGCAGCCACGGAACAGTTTTCACATAAACCGTTGTCTCCCGTCTTTGGCTGATCGTGTGCTCGCTGGGGCAGCGGGCCTCCCCCCTCCCATGTCCACTTGGCAAGCGGCAGGTTTTCCACAGCCCACTTTTCTTAATGGGAATTGCAGATGTGAGCACCCAGAATTTCCGTGTGACTTTCCTCCTTCTGTTCCTAATGAGGTAAGCCACATCGATGGTCCAGAAATGCAGGAGTCTTCTTAGCTTGGGATAATTTCGAAACTAGCAGTCTTACTTCCAGCACCTGATTTAAAATTGTTTTGGTCACAGCGTCACATTGAATGTGCCAGCCAACAATTGTCCCCTGAACTTGTCTGCGCCATCGCAGCTTGGTGGGTCGGGGGAGAATTCCGTACTTCCTATAGTTTGCACCCGCACCTGTGAAGGAATGGCTTTGACAGGACCGTTCACCTGCTTTGGGGCTCACGGGGCTGTGCGGAGGACCTTGGTGATGAAGTGGTTTGGAGGGGCTCCGTTCTTATCAAATAAAGCAGAAGACGGTTCCCCCGTGAGTGCTTTGACAACAATGATATGAGGAATAATCGTGCGCAAAGCGCCTCGATCTCCACGACATCACTGCTGTCCTCCCTGGCCACGTGCCCCATCCCACGCCAAGCACGTCCCAGCGTCTCCCCCTTTACACACGAGGTCACTGGAGAAACGTTGGAACCCGGCGTTAGACCTAGGTCTGCCTGTCACCCCCGGGCCCTTCAATTAACCAGGGGTCACACTGCTGTGTTGGTAGACAAGATGCCCAGTTGAAAGCATCTCATTCCCCTTAACGCATTTCCTTCTCTGTCCCCTGTCGTTCCAGCAGGAAGAACTCTAAAATCGTGACTGTCTTGTGCTTCTGAGCATGCACTTTCCATTTTCCTGACATTCACAGTGGCGAGCTGGTCCGAGGACCCCTGGTGACTGTGCTCAGCTCCGGGCACAGAAGAGAGGCATGGATTCTGGGCACCCCCAAGCGGACAGCCTCTCCCACCACGAGCCATCTAAGGGATGAGACTGTTCCTTGAAGAAAAGAAGACTCAAGGGCGTGAGGGAGCTGTTTTCAAATAGTTCAAAGGCTGTCATGGGAGGGAAAGAGGGCTTTACAGTTTTTGGCCCAGAATGTGGAATGAGAGCTGTTGTTGCATGTCTTCCTTCATTAGTGCTTCTGGAGGAGCTCTGAGGTGCCAGGCGCTGTGCTCGGTGCTGGGGCCCCTGCCCTCAAGGCCCTTCCCATGGGCAGGGGGGCAGCTTCTGAGGGGGGCCCAAAGAAAATGGGCAAGGATCACTAATGACAGCACGAGGGAGAAGTGGGTCAGGCAGGGAACCAGGAATGGAGATTGCAGATAAAGGTTAGAGCAGACAGAGCTTCTGATGGTCTCTAGAAGATCACAGAGCCCGGAGAGGGGGGTGCACCGGCCATGCTGGGGACAAGAGCCGGGGGCGCAGGGCTCAGTGTCTCCTCATGGGGCTGCCTGGGGTCACAAAGGCATCACAGAGGCCGTCAAAATGCTGCGGAACTTGCTTTTATCCTGGAAGCTGTGGAGAGTCTGTTAGGGACTTGAATCAAGAACTTTGATCCTAGATGTGTTCTAGAAAAATCCCTCTGGTGGTATGTGAGGCATGACAGGCTGGTCATGTGCAAATGGATGGCAGGAGCTCATAAGTGAAGGAGGGGGGTGGATGAGCCTGGTGAGGGCTCCCCACGAGTGGGGCCAGGGGTGAAGACGCCAATGGAGCAGAAGGGCTCAGGCTGACAGGGAAGAGCAGCACCGGAGAGAACAAAGGGCCCAGAAGAAAGAGCCGTCCCCAGGGCCGAGGGAGGTCAGGGATGCAGGAAGGCAGGGGGCAACGGTGGCCAGTGCTGGCCCAAGGGCCTGGCATTCTGGAGGTCCCTGGTGGCCTTGGCAGGGCATGGAGGGGACAGAAGCCAGGTGACAGGGGGCTGAGGTGTGAATGGTCAGAGACCGAGACAGGGAGCGTTCTTTCAGAAGGATGGGGAGCACGGAGACCAGAGGTGGCATGGAATGGGAGGGGAGTCAGGAGAAGACCTCGGAGGGAGAAGGGCTGTCTTCCTTCCCCAGGGAGCGGGAGGGAAGGATTGTTGCTGGTGCAGGCTGCACGTCTCTGAGACAAGGGTTGTTTGCAGGTACAAAGGGAGGACAGACCAAGATTTAAAAACATGGAAATTCGCGGAAATTTGGTCCTTTCTTATTGTTACTGCAAAAGCAGTATTCATCGGCAAAATTTTCAGAGTCCATATCCAGACACACAGACAACAGTCTTTGCCTCCTCCCTTTAAGTGAATCGTCAAACATTTCCTGTCCTTACAGACCTTCCTCGACGTGTGTATTTGCTAAAACGAGATTGTTCCTCCAGCACTGCCTTACGTTCTGGTTCACGCAGGTGAAATTTATTTATCCAACATCATCTTAACACAAAGTCCCATAATTTACTGACCGAACCTCCTGTTTTTGAATCTTTGGGACGTTTCTGCCTTCTCATGAAATTAAACAGTGGTTCTATGGGTTTTGGGGACACATGACGGGTCATTCCCTTAGAACGAGGCCACACCCGCAGCTGCTGGGTCGCAAGGCTTGTGTTGTTCACGTTTTTGCTCATGTTATCTTCCTGCCCACCTGGAGATTCTCTGCTCACACTCTCTCCAGCCGTACGTAAGTGGATCTGTTTTTCTACAGGCCTCTCCTTAACAAGTGTTAACAATAAAAAACTCTGCCAATTTGTTAATGAAAAATGGTATCCTTTGCTCTTTTAATTTTCATTTAGCAATGAAAAGTCTTCAGTTAAATTACCCACAGATAGTTTGAGGTCATGGGCAATGAGATGTAATTAATTCATAATTGAACTTTTCCGGCTACACTGGACAGTTCATTTAAGCTGCCAGTAGAGGGCTCTTCAGTCCTATCAAATATAACTGCAGGGTTTCAGTTTTGTGGCAATTCTGGAATGAAGACGAATTTCCACCAACCAGTGGTTTTTCAAATTCTGGGGAGCTCTGTCAAACAATTAAAGACTTCTTCTATGTGAGTTTTGTGCTTTGATCTTTTGTAATCTCGAAAGAAATGTTGTCGAACATTCAGCATCAGAATTGGATTATCTTGGGTTACAATATGGTGGCTCCACAATGAAAGTTGTTTGTGTTTGGCATGTTGAATTACTAACACGATTTGCCCAAATGACTCCTGGAAGCTTTGGGAGTTCTCTCGGAAAATGTCCTATTTTGCATGCCTTAGAGAAACTGATGAAAAACCAGCTATTCTTTCCCCAACGTTGAGTCTCAGAAAAGGACCACCCACTCATTCATCCAAACATCCATCATCCATCTACCCACCCACCCACCATCCATCTATGCACCCATCATCCATCTATCCAGCTACATACCCATCCACCCTTCCTTCTTTCCTTCTATCTATGCTTCCATCCATCCATCCATCCACCTGCCATCCAACCATCCGTCTACCCACCCATCCTTCCATCTATTTACCCTTTCTTCCTTTGTCTATCCATACATCTATCCACCCCTGTACCATCCACACATCTCCCCACCCATCTTTCCTTTCATCCATCCATCCATCCATCCATCCAACCATCCAACTGCTGTGGATGGTGAAGCTGTGATGTGTGAAGCTTAGTGGTGGGAGCCACGAGTGTGTGGGGACTGAGAGACACGGTCCCTGGCTGCATAGCGTGTGTAGCTTCTGCGTCTAAATGGGAGTTGATGGGCACAGGGAAGCAGCCACCAGTGAGGAGCTGCTGTGCTGGGGAGGAGCTGGAGACGTGTGGGTTACCGGGGGAGAGGGGAGGCTCATGTTCCCAGGCTGGAGTCACTTGGATTCTGTTTAAGTACTTAAAATGTGAAGACATTTTGTTCTGTAGTTCCACTATTTAAAAATATTTAAAATTTCAATTTCTTTGCATTACCTTTTATGAGATTGCAGAAATTACTTCAAGTCCTCACTGGGTGTTAACTGGGATAAACCATAAATGATACTCGAAAGCAACACAGAAGTGTATTAAAGAGTCAGGAGCCCGGCTGGGCTGACCCTGTACGGGAAGGAAGGTAAACGGAGGCAGAGGAGAAGACCAGGGAGGAGCCAAGCTACAGGTCCCGTTGATAGCCTGTGCTGTGAGGGGAATCGGGTCAGTGCTAGCCACAGGAACACACTGATGTGATTGCTGATATCGGGCTGTCTTCAGGGGGAAGATGTCTGAATGCTGGTGGGATGAGGCTTACAAATCACTTGGACTTCCCTTTGGAAACCCCTCTTCTTCCCAGCTCACTCCCAGCCACACCAGGGCTAATGGCTTCACGCCAAACTGCACCGCTGAGCCGACTTTGAGCAGCCCAGGGTTCTGGCCTGTGTGCACGTCCCTGCTCAACTTCCCATGCACATTCCAGCCACATCCACAGCCTTCCCGGCTTCAGGTGTTTCCAAACTGGTTAACACTCTTTTAATACCGGTGGACTGACCCTGGTCCTAGCCCATCCCCCCTAGCCTTCCACGGAGCAGGAGCAGAGGGACACGATATTTATGGTCACTTTCGGTCCACAGGATGCCGGCACGTCCCTTACTGACAGACGACGTTTGGGGCACCCACGGTCTGGGGCCCTTCCTCCCTGTGGAGTCCGCTCAGCCCTCCGTGGGGATGTGGAGACACTCTGTAGCTTCAGCTCGGTTTTGCCATGAATCTAAAACTGCTCTGAAATATAAGGTGCACACTAAAAAAAATAAAGGTTCTGATGTCCATGCGCACTCCCTTCCTCAACCTGAAACGGTCTCCATGCTGCAGTGAAAGGTGACCTGGCCTCTGACGGCAGATCCATTCAGGACTTGGGGTCACCGCCCCCCCGCTCTTCTTATTTTCATCTCTGGTGCTGCACCAGAGCCCCTAAATTTTGCTTCTGTCCCCTCCCCCCTCCCCTCCCCTCACTCCCTCCTCCCCTCCTTTCACGGGAGCAGCTCCGTGGTGTGCGGTCAGGTGTACCAGGTGTTTGCTTCATCCTGATTGAATTCTCCTTGTGAAGGTGATTCCCGTAGTTATTACATTTACTACATATCTGTGTGTTTGGAAAAAAAAAAATCCACAAACAGAAACAATGTCTTTGTTTGGGTTATTAATCAAGAGTATAAGTCATGGATGAGCTGTAGAAACATAATTGGCTGGGCTCTCCATCACCTGACTCCTGGACCAGCTGTTTATACCAGCACATCTGGGCACGATCCCTTGGCATGCGGCCACAGGCTGCTGGCTGTGAGCCCAACGAGGAGCCCCTGGTGGGTGATGCCAAGGCGCAAATGGCTTCTTTTTGTCCAGACATGCAGGCCAGTGTGGGCCATGTGGCCAAGACCCGCCGCCCGGGGTGGGAGGTGGCCTCCCTCCAAGTCTGGCCTTCACTGGAGGACAGGGAGGGCTCAAGGACCACAGGGAGGAGAAATCATCTCTCCCAAGACCTGGAGCATGAGACAAGGAGTTCTCTGCCCGGTCTGCCTTCCTGGCTCTGCTGGGGTCCCCTCGGCCTTCTCCTGGGAGGCCTGGAGGGTCAGGACAAGAGGGTGCCGGACAAGGGGGAATCCGGAAGTTGTAGGAACCCTCTGGGGTGCCGACGGCATGCGGTAGCTTCCAGTTCCTCATCTTCTCATGCTGAAGTGTCCTCAGCTGACACACTTTGACCCAGGGATGCCCTGGCCCTCTGGTCACTATGAGGGCACGGCAGCCACAGACTGGGCACGATGGACGCTTCCCTCCCCCAGGGGCCCGTTGGGGCCTATGTGACAGCTCTGGGGTCAGATCCAGATGCCGGCCTCTTTGTTCTTTTGTATTTGGGGTCAAATTAAGCACTTGGAGCCTCACTTTTCTTGTCTGCAAAATGGGGACTTTAATTCCTGCCTCAGCGGGGTTTGGTGCAGTTAAAAAGAAAAGTGTGTGTAAAACCCTGTCGCATGTGCCAGACTCCAGGCCAGGGGAGAGTCCTTCCGGCTTTTCCATCCTGATTTACCGTCATGAAGACCTGAGGAGGCTGGTGTCTTGTCTTGATAACAACTTCTTTTCTTCCTCTTCCTTCTCCTCCTCTTCTTAAGATTTAGCTATTTATTTTAGAGAGAAAACAAGACTGGGGTGGGGGGATGGAGGGGCAGGGGGAGTGGGAGAGTGAATCTTTTTTNCCAGAACGCCGGGATCACGCCCTGAGCCGAAGGCAGACGCTTAACAACTGAGCCACCCAGGCGCCCCAGGAGAGTGAATCTTAAGCAGCGTCCATGCTGAACATGGAACCCAATGTGGGGCTCGACCTCAGGACCCTGAGATCATGACCTGAGCCGACACCAAGGGTCAGATGCTTAACTGACTGTGCGCCATCCGGGTGCCCCCTCCTTGATAACTTCTTTTGTTCACAAAACGTGTATTAAATGGTAATCATTTATCACATTTCTTAATTGTTAGATATATTTCTAATTCAGATGTGTATTCTTTTCCACATATACCTTTAGCATAGGAGGGAATTTAAGATAACAGTTGCTCACTTGTACAGTAAACTCATTTCTTCAAGGAACTCCCTTATCCAAGCTGTTAGTCCATTAGCATTATTGTGTGTAAAGCAAAGGAACCCGCCAAAAATCATGATCACCAAATGGACTGGAATTTGTGCCCATGAAAGCAAATCGGAGGCGCGTTTCTGCGCCGTTTCCCCGCGTGTGCAGAGTGCGTTGCGTGAAGCCCTAAGTGCCACCAGCCAGAAGGGCGGTTAGGAGCCGTTTCCTAACAGTTGCATTCTTGACTTCCTGGAGATTAATTCAGGGATAAGGATTCTTTATAAGGAGACGTGATGAGTAACAGGCCCTTCTGTTGTGGTTCACCTTCTCCTGCAAATGCCGAGGATCCCTGTTCTGCCGCGTGCCAGCCACAGCCCGTTCTATGGCTCCCGGAACGCAGGAAGGCACTATGGCTTCCTGCCCTTGATCTTCTGGCACAGGCATAATTTCCCGCTCTTCTTTGGTTAATTAAAAGCAAATACCGCTTTCCAGTGTAGATCGCTGCTCTGTCAGTCACACCAGGACACAGTGGCCTCACTGCACGTGATTTTTAATTGAATGACACCCACTCCTGAGACCTTTGCGTCTCTCATTCATCAGTTACACACATGGTAAAGGGGAGGCTTAATGAGCTATGTGTCAGGCACTCCGACATGGAGTGGCCTCAGTGGATAACCACATTCTTCCACATTTTGATAACCTGACGTTCGGCATTTTGGGGCCTACAGGATGTCAGGAGGCAATGATTCTAATAAATGCAAAGATAGCTTACGTGATATCAAGGTAACCTCTCAGCAGCAGGAACAACAACTTCTTGATCATGCCATTGGCTCTGTCCTGGGGTTCTACCAGGAGTAGGCGAGCCATTCGGTAGAAGGGAGAAGAGGCTTATTTCCGCCCTACTTCAGTTAGAGGCAGAATCATGCAGTGATTACACTGGCGGCTCTGAACCCAGACTGTACGGGCTCCCATTACAGCACCGCTAGCCAGGAAAATTGCTTAAATGCTTTGTGCCTCAGTTTTCTCATCAATAAAAGGGGATAATGACAGCGCTTCCCTCATAAGGTTGTTGTGAGGATTGAATGAGTTAACATAGAGAAGTGCTAGAACAGGATCTGGTAGATATGGATGCTAATGAAATGTCAGCATTTTAATATTTATATGCTTCTGTCTGTTACTTGACAATGTCAAAAAATTACGTATTTAGAATGAATGAATTTATGGTTTTATTCCCGTGGGTGGGTGGGTGGGGGAGGAGGCAAGAGGATAGGTTTCTTTGAGTTTTCTTCTGAAACACTTAGTGCTTAGAGCTTAGTGGGTAAGCACATGAGGCTACAAGCCAGGCTGCTGGGCCTTAAATTCCAACTCATGTTCAAATCTTTGTCTAGCCTCAGAAATGTGCTCGCATGCTGGGAGATTCTGAGAAGCTAAGTGGAGAGCAAGAGCTGGAAAATTAGAAGAACTGAGCGTACACCTTAGCCTTTGCCAAGTTCAAGGTGCTTGTTCAACACCTCAGGCTTTCCATTTAAGGTTCACTAAAGTGAAGATGAAGT
Organism: Ailuropoda melanoleuca; assembly: GCF_002007445.2. Lineage (NCBI taxonomy): Eukaryota > Metazoa > Chordata > Mammalia > Carnivora > Ursidae > Ailuropoda > Ailuropoda melanoleuca. The sequence goes on from NC_048219.1 coordinate 195,133,011, forward strand.
TCTAGGACGAAGAGTTTCACCTTAGACGAAGGGCAAAATCAAAATAGACCCACAACAACAAAATGGAAAACGAAACCTTTGCAAACTCAAGCTGATTGGCCAGTAATTTAACTACCTGTCAGAATAAAGCCCAGCATGCTCAGATTATCAACAACATATCATCCAAGATGTCTAATATGCAGAGAACCCTTATTAACGATATGAAGAAACAGGAAAACGTGACACATGGTCAAGGAAAAAAGTCAAATAGAAACCAGCTCCAGGGGCGCCTGGGTGGCGCAGTCGTTAAGCGTCTGCCTTAGGCTCAGGACATGATCCCAGCGTTCTGGGATCGAGCCCCACATCAGGCTCCTCCACTGGGAGCCTGCTTCTTCCTCTCCCANTAAAAGTCAAATAGAAACCAGCTCCAGGGGCACCTGGGTGGCGCAGTCGTTAAGCGTCTGCCTTTGGCTCAGGACATGATCCCAGCGTTCTGGGATCAAGCCCCACATCAGTCTCCTCCACTGGGAGCCTGTTTCTTCCTCTCCCACTCCCCCTGCTTGTGTTCCCTCTCCTGCTGGCTGTCTCTGTCAAATAAATAAATAAAATCTTAATTAAAAAAAAAAAAAAAAGAAACCAGCTCCAAGATGACCCAGTGTTGGAATTTGCAGACAAGAACTGTAAAGCAGCTCGTAAGTTGACTTAAAGGAAAAGATAGTCATATTGAATGGACAGATGGAGGATTGCAAGAGAGAAATAAAAATCTATAAAAATAAACAAAGTTAAATTCTACAACTGAAAAAATATGAGAAATACAAAAGAAAAAATCCACAAGATAGGCTTAATAGCAGATCAGCAATGGTAGAAGAAAAGGTAGGTAAACTTGAGTAAAGATGAACAGTAATTATCCGATGTGAAAACTAGAGAGAACAAGACCTGAGGGACTCATGGAACCATGTCAAGCAGTCAAATATACACGTGATTAGAGCATCCGAAGGAGAGGAGAGAGAATGGGGCAGAAAGAATATTTGAGGAAACAGTGGCCCAAATTTCCAAAATTTGGTATGAAACATACATTTATGGATTCAATGATCACAGTGGGCCACAAGCAGTTTAAGTACAGGATAAAAACAAAAACACCCAGCACATCACAGTGAAGCTGAGAAAAACCAAAATAAAGGGAAATACTTGTAAGCATTCGGAGAATGATGACACATGACATACACGAGATCAACAGTTCGGATTTCTGATAACTCTTTATCAGAAATATGGAGGTAAGAAGATGATGGAATAACATTTTTAAAGCGCTGAAAGAAAAATATAGCCCAGAATTCTATATCCAGCAAAACATACCTTCAAAAATGGAGGTGCTATAAAGGCATTTAAAAATAAATCAAATGGAAGCTAAAAAATATTTGTAGCCACCAGACCTTCAACAAAAAAATGCTGAAGAAGTCCTTCAGCTAAAAGTAAAATGACAGCAGGCGGGAACTTGGATTGGGGGAAGGGAACACAAGATCACTGAAAAGAGTAAACATGATGAGTATAAAATGCTAAACACCCCCTCTTAGTTTCTTTAAAAGACGAATGACTATTTAATATAAATAATACCACTTTATGGTGGTGTTTATAACATTTCTAGATGTAAAATGTATGATAAAAATATAAAGGACACAAGATAACAAATGAATTACATTGTTCTCACATTTTATGTAAAATAGCGCAATATGAACCATGCACACTGTGCTGAGTTAAAGAATGGCTATTGTAACCCGCAGGGCAATCACTGCAAAGTAAGAAAGAGGCACTGCTAGAAAGACCGTAAAGGAATCCAAATAAAGTCATGAAAAGTACTGAGTTAACCCAAAAGAAGACAGGGAAGGACAAACAGAAGAATAAAAGAAGAAACGGGCAATGGAGAACAAACAGCAAAATGGCGGACCTAACACAACCAGACGAATAACCGCATTTAGTGTAAACGGAGCAAAGGCTCCAATTAAATGGCATATGTTTGTCAGGGTGAAGAAGAAAGCTGTCCACAAGAAATGCACTTTAACTCTGAAGACATCAAAAATAAAAGAGTTATCGAGAGAGCTGCTGTGGCTCTGTTAGCATCAGGGCAGGTAGACTTCAGGACAAGGAGTATTGCCAGAGACAATAAGGGACATTTCATAGTGATAAAATAACCAAACAGGAGGTCACACCAATCCTAAATGTGGACACATCTCCCAACGGCATTTCAGCATCTGTGAAGCACAAACCGACAGAAGGAGAGGGAGAAATACAGAATTCCACGATCACGTTGGGAGGTTTCGATACCCTATGGCAGGAAGTGATGGGACAAGTAAATGACTAAAAAATTAGAAAATGAACAAGGAAGTCACAGAACAAGAGACAATGTTTGCAGTATGTATGTCTGGCAAAGAAGTTGTGTCCAGAATATACAAAGAACTCTTGAAAACACCAGACCATGCGGTGAAAAGTAGGCAAATGACTTGAGCGGATATTTCAAAGCAGAAGTTATATGAAGACCAAACAACCCATTAAAAGGGTGGCTACACGGTTGTGTACATTTTTCAAAGCTTGCACTTAAAATGTATCCTTAAGATCTGTGCATTTCACCGTATATAAGTTTTACCTTGATAAAAATGGTGCAGGAGGGCAAAGAAGAGAAGGACCTAGGTTTGAACCCCATCGCGGCCACGTGGTCTTGGTGGCTTTGGGCAAGTTACTGAAGTTCTCAGAGCCCCAGTGTCTTGATATATAAATGGGATGAGGATGGACCTTTCACGGGGCTGCTGCGAACATTCAATGTAACACCATAAAGAGGTGACCCAGGTGGTCCATACGAGGCGAGGCGCTCTATTACACAGCTTAGTGGTCTTTACTCCCCACCCACCTTCCGCCCCTCCCATCGCCCAGCTCTTCGAAATTCTCTCTCCACGGATTCCTGCAGAGCACAAGCAGCGGGGGAAAGGAGAGGGGGAAATGTCCTGACCCTTGCCACAGCCAGGGCGGCCACGTGGCTAAGAGAATGAAATCCCATTGCCATCACGTCCTCACTCTGGCTGTCAACACGGTGTGGGAAAGGAACCATTCCTACGGGCAATGAGCTACTGTTCACATAGAACCGTGCCTCAGAGCCCCGGAGAGCTGATGCGCCTGACACCGCATCCCAGGTGAGGGGACCTCCTGGCTAGTGAGCGTCTTCATGCAGGAAAAGCTGGCTTATGTGGCATTCTAGCAACCAAAAGTGAGTTAAACAGCATAAAGACAACCTTGAGGTACTCCATGAAATAAAAATTAAACCCTGTCGAGTTTTAATATTAAATGTGAATATTCTGTATCAAAATGCTTGAAAACTTGATAATCCTTATGTGTATATAACCATATTGTGTCTCTATCTATCTATCTATCTATCTATCTATCTATCTATCTATTTGCCTAGCTACCTATCAACACCTGTCTCTCACCATCATCGTCCATATCTAAATGATATCGGAGAATCCTTGCTTTTAGGGCTGACAGGATCATTTGGTCTGTTTCATTTTGGTGGTATAAGGCAGAGACGCAGGGAGGTGAAGAACTTGTCTAAGGTCATGGGCTGGGTAGTGCACGGATCTTCTAGGATATCCTATCCTCCAGCCCAGATCTGATGGCACAGGTACCCCCCCGTGGCCAGCTTAGCTTCCCGCAGCCTCCTCGGTAACACCTGTGTGAGGAGCGGATATGCCCAGGGAACCGTACCTTGGCAACTCACGCCATGTGCGAAAGAGTACCCCAAAATGCAAGTGATTGATGCTGTTACTGAAGGAAGGTGGGCTGGAGATAGAAATCGGGGCTTCCGGTTTCAGTGACACGTGGGGCATTTCAGGAAAGGATTCCTGCGGTGGACGGGACAGTAGGGGTTGTTTATGCAAAGGAAGAAGCTGTTTCTACCTGTTGGGTGCTCGGCCAGGTGCAAGGACGAAGTGATTTACAGCCGGATGCGATGGGGAGTTTAAGAGAGATGGGCGCGTCAGCCTAAGGAAATCATTGGCAAGGGTCCGTGCTCGTTGGTGTAAGAAAATTCACGGCGGGATCTGAACATGTAATTGGAACAAGGGAGGGGCGCTGGAAACCAAGAAATGCACCAAGTACCTTGACCACCACGTGCAGCATCATCTGTAGGCCGTTTTTGCCGGGGTACTTCCCCGCGATGTTAGCTGCGGACAAGTTGAAGAGGTTCGCTCCCGTTTCGGTGCAGATGGCGTGGACCAGCATTTTCTTCCCTACCCCCGATGGCCCTGCCAGCAGCAGGGATTTCACCAGAGGAGCCTTCTCGTGCACCGCTGCAGAACCTACAAAAGGCAGAGGCGAAGGCTCTAAAATCCTGCAGAGGAGCCAAGCGGCTCCGAGACGAGGATCCCTCCAGGCTGTTCCTGCAGGAACAGTTTCTGCAACCGTGATGAATGCGTCCAAAGCATTTCTAACTGGAGGCCCATCCCCCGTCTGAGTCGGCCTGTGACCCCTTTGATCTGCATGTCAGGGCTCGAGGTGGGGGTCACAGGATCTCCTTACTCATTCTGTACGCGGCTTCCCTGCTACCCCTCTCCCTAGAATTTCCCCCAAACTCCTAACTCTAATGAACATTCCTGCAAACACTTAGCTCTGGCATGTTTTTTAGAGGGGGCGTTTTCTCTGCTTGTCGGCAGTGGCGTTACATTCTTTGAAAGCGTAGGAAAAGGAATGTGGACACACAGCTGGTGAGGGGGGCTGGGAATGTTCATTCGTGGTTCTCAGGAGGGAAAGGGGAGAAGCAGGAGCCAGGTGTAGTAGCCGGGCTTCCTCGACCTGCCCCGGGTTCCAGCCTGGCAGCAGGGGCTGAGTCAACCCGACACCTCTTGATGAAGTGCCTTGAGTCACTACGCAGGCACTCGGAGGCCCGCCACACTGCCCATCTCCTCCGGGCCTGAGCGGGACTCGGGCTCGAGCATCTCCTGTCGTCCTGAACTCAAGCGGAGCGCACGCTGGCACCAAGCGATTATAAAATGACATCCTGGAAAGTGCTGTGATCAAAACATCTACTATCACGTTGCTTTGGGCAGTGACTGGGCAGTTTGATCAGTTGTGACTATGTCCATATTACGATTATTAAGGTGCCTTTTTTTTTTCTAGTGTAACTGAAAAGATATAGGAAATTTACCAAATAATCAGGAACATCAACTTGGAAGCCAGTTTTGAGTGAGCGCTGTTTAAAATGCAGTGACGTCAGTGTGCGTTATTTGTGATACGTGAGGGGTACGGTAACGCAATGTGATAAAGGAGATTCTGTTGCTCAGGGTAAGAGAGCCACGTCATTCACTGGGTGGTCCACTGAGCACCTGGTATTGGGGGCTGCTCAGTTCGTGGCCCTGGTTGGGGGCCGGTGGGGAAGAGTCAGGACTTGCTGTAGAGAGTTTATGGCCAGGACGGCAGCTGAACCTGAGTGGATGTGACCAGGAGGGAGGCAAATAGTGCTTGGATCCGTGCGAGCCACGGAGGGTTCAGAGAAGAACCCAATTCCAGGCCAGGTGGGATGGGGGCCTCAGGCCCGACTTCTGGGAGAGAGTGTCACCTGAGCTGGCCTCTGAAGGGGCAGAACTGGAACATGTAGAGACAGGGACCCTTGAGAAGATGCTGGGTGAGAGGGCACAGTGGCTGCGGGCCTGGGGTGGGAAGTCAGGCAGGTGCCGGCGAGCGGCAGATAATTCCTGCTGGTGATATGGCAGGGGACAGAAAGGGGCTGGGGAGGGAGACTGGTGCCAGCCGTAGGGGTCCCTGGGAGATGGCTGAGGGTTGCAGATTTGCCAAGGGTGCTGGCCGAGTGTCCTCCTCCCTTCCTTTTCTCCCTCCTCGTTCTGTGGGGCAGTCATATTTCTGGGAGGGTAAGTGGGTGAACACTGACCAGATGCATCCTGGGTGCTCCCTTATCTGCCCAGGGGGCTTGGAAAGCTCACACCTCATCCTGGGAGCCCTGGCTGAGGCTCTCGGGGCTTTGGAGGCCAGCGGGTGCTTGTGTTGCCTGGCCAGGGTGCAGAGTGGCCACATGGCGTGTCCTCGGGGCCCTCTGCTGAGTGGCCGGGTTGGCTAGTCCTGGCAGTGGGGACCTGAACACAGGGCCAGCAAACGCACTCTGTGTTGACACTGGATATGGTTTTAGATCTATGAAATTTAAAGGAAGCACCCGAAGGCAGATCCGTAAATCTCCTTGTCTGTCTGGCCGGTTTGTGCCTTGCACACACACACACACACGCACATACACACACACACACACACACACAAGTCCTGAGAAGAAACGCCTGCTGGCCCTGGGGCCCGGGGAGGTCAGCAGCCATAGGGACTTCGGGTTCCGGTGGGATGCTTCCTGAGTATCGTTCTTCTGATGCTTTTAGGCCCTCTCGGAAACGACATTCATCGGTTTGTATCCTTGAGCCAAGGATCGAACATCCCGCCTCCCTCAATGATGTCTTAAGAGTTCCATTGACAACATGCCGGGTCTTGGTGCTCTCTGCTTTACTGCTTTCCATCACACTGTGATGAGGGCTGTGGGCTACTTATTTTATTTGCATGGGCCTCGTAAATATTGCATATTAATTTTGTTGACCCCCAAAGTATCATATACTTATTTATGATACAGATTTTGCATATATATGAAATTTAGGTTGACCCCCAATTCCATTTACTACCTCTGACATTAAGTTAAAAGAGGAATGAACTGTTTCTTGCCAATAAGTCTAAGCCAAACTATTCCCATATTATTTTAAAGCCAGTTAAACAAATAAAACACGATTTCTATTTCAGAATTGTCGTCAGAGCCGAGCCTGGCTGCCCCAGATGACTCAGGTCACACACATAAAAAGGTTATTAATGGTGAGAGCCAATGAGAGCAGCAGAGAGCGCTGCGACAGAGAGCCCTGCCCTTTCTGCACCTGTCGGCATTCCGCAGAACTGTGGGCCGTTGGTCTGAACAACCACGATTGAATCTTATTTAGTAGTTAGCTTGGATGTCTGTGAAAACCGGCGGAGCCTTGATCCTTTAGATTCATGAAATACACTTTCGCCGGTTCATGAAAAGCCGGCTTTGCTAAGGACCTAGTAACAGAAGCCTGTGTGTAAAAGGCCAGCCTAACATTAGCCCTTTGTCTAATTTGATTAATTTTAATTGCAGGTGCTTGCTCTAGTTATTATCTCTCCAGATGACTGCCGACAGGACCTTCCGCCCAGAATGTTAAGCAGGTGCTCAGAAGTGGTGCAGACGTGCTCCCCGGGTAGCACCTGCCTGTGCTCTCCGGGATGCACGGTCATAGTAGAACTATCCTCACTCAAAATCCTCCGCACCAAGAATTCAACCCGGAAGATGCTGCCGAAGGCAGCAAGCAGTGTGCCCCTGCTTCTAGGAAACGCCCACGGGGCGTGTGGAGCCTTTATTTACCTAGTGGCAAGATCCCGTACAGGGCGATGAGCTGTCGGACGTCCAGGAGGGAAGGCATGGGCTCTATGGATACCTGGCGAAGTGTGGTCCCCAGGTAGCTGTATTCTCCTGGGGGAACAGAAACAGAGGTTGAGTAAATGGGAGACTGTGCCGGTCCGAGCCGCGTGATCTTGGCACCTGCAAAACTAACACAGAATACATAGTCAACATTTCTGAGCAAAGAGAATGGGGTTGCAGAGGGTCACGGAGAACACATCTTCTCTCAGACAAAGGCTTGAGAAAACCCGTCCACTCGTGAAAGCACCTGCCTCTATCCTGGCTTCAGTGATGGGGCGTTCCGTTGCATAGGACACTAACCTCCAGGATTTCCAAAAATAACCTTTGCCTATTGAATATGTGAAGAGGAACAAAGTTCTCAAATGAAGGACATACAAAGTAGACTAAAATATGGTAGGCTTTATTTAATTTATATTTATAGTCCAAGCGATTATGCCTAACATTTGCATAAACTTTAAAAATAAATTATTTAAGATCAATGTGGAATTTGTACTGGAGCAGTGTAAATCTGAACCTAAAATGCAGTCATTTGAAAGGAAGGCTATGAGTCTAATTTAGGATAAATAGAAACATCTCCTTTCGCGGGTAAAGTTCATTTACATTTTTATCATTTTCAAAGGATTACCAAAGGAATAATACAGAAATAAATCTTTACAGGTTTAATTAGAAGGCATCAAAGGTCTTAATTGTAACTCGTCATAAATCTGAAGTGTTATTTTCTAACTAATTTAGATAAGGTCACCAAGAAAATTAGTTTGCCTGTCTCCATTTGTCATGAGGAGGGACCTTTCCATGCTCAGACAGTTCTCTCTTGATTTGTACCTGGATCTGAAGGAAAAATACTCAATGCGTGAGTCTCAATGTCTTGATCATTTTTTTCTTCTGACTCTTTCTTTCTGTAAGGAGTATGGATCTTGCAGAGCTTTTGATGTGCTACAAGTATGTCCAA
>NC_048219.1:195141563-195177016 GCF_002007445.2 Ailuropoda melanoleuca
AAAAAAAAAAAAAAAAGAAACCAGCTCCAAGATGACCCAGTGTTGGAATTTGCAGACAAGAACTGTAAAGCAGCTCGTAAGTTGACTTAAAGGAAAAGATAGTCATATTGAATGGACAGATGGAGGATTGCAAGAGAGAAATAAAAATCTATAAAAATAAACAAAGTTAAATTCTACAACTGAAAAAATATGAGAAATACAAAAGAAAAAATCCACAAGATAGGCTTAATAGCAGATCAGCAATGGTAGAAGAAAAGGTAGGTAAACTTGAGTAAAGATGAACAGTAATTATCCGATGTGAAAACTAGAGAGAACAAGACCTGAGGGACTCATGGAACCATGTCAAGCAGTCAAATATACACGTGATTAGAGCATCCGAAGGAGAGGAGAGAGAATGGGGCAGAAAGAATATTTGAGGAAACAGTGGTCCAAATTTCCAAAATTTGGTATAAAACATACATTTATGGATTCAATGATCACAGTGGGCCACAAGCAGTTTAAGTACAGGATAAAAACAAAAACACCCAGCACATCACAGTGAAGCTGAGAAAAACCAAAATAAAGGGAAATACTTGTAAGCATTCGGAGAATGATGACACATGACATACACGAGATCAACAGTTCGGATTTCTGATAACTCTTTATCAGAAATATGGAGGTAAGAAGATGATGGAATAACATTTTTAAAGCGCTGAAAGAAAAATATAGCCCAGAATTCTATATCCAGCAAAACATACCTTCAAAAATGGAGGTGCTATAAAGGCATTTAAAAATAAATCAAATGGAAGCTAAAAAATATTTGTAGCCACCAGACCTTCAACAAAAAAATGCTGAAGAAGGCCTTCAGCTAAAAGTAAAATGACAGCAGGCGGGAACTTGGATTGGGGGAAGGGAACACAAGATCGCTGAAAAGAGTAAACATGATGAGTATAAAATGCTAAACCCCCCCTCTTAGTTTCTTTAAAAGACGAATGACTATTTAATATAAATAATACCACTCTATGGTGGTGTTTATAACATTTCTAGATGTAAAATGTATGATAAAAATATAAAGGACACAAGATAACAAATGAATTACATTGTTCTCACATTTTATGTAAAATAGCGCAATATGAACCATGCACACTGTGCTGAGTTAAAGAATGGCTATTGTAACCCGCAGGGCAATCACTGCAAAGTAAGAAAGAGGCACTGCTAGAAAGACCGTAAAGGAATCCAAATAAAGTCATGAAAAGTACTGAGTTAACCCAAAAGAAGACAGGGAAGGACAAACAGAAGAATAAAAGAAGAAACGGGCAATGGAGAACAAACAGCAAAATGGCGGACCTAACACAACCAGACGAATAACCGCATTTAGTGTAAACGGAGCAAAGGCTCCAATTAAATGGCATATGTTTGTCAGGGTGAAGAAGAAAGCTGTCCACAAGAAATGCACTTTAACTCTGAAGACATCAAAAATAAAAGAGTTATCGAGAGAGCTGCTGTGGCTCTGTTAGCATCAGGGCAGGTAGACTTCAGGACAAGGAGTATTGCCAGAGACAATAAGGGACATTTCATAGTGATAAAATAACCAAACAGGAGGTCACACCAATCCTAAATGTGGACACATCTCCCAACGGCATTTCAGCATCTGTGAAGCACAAACCGACAGAAGGAGAGGGAGAAATACAGAATTCCACGATCACGTTGGGAGGTTTCGATACCCTATGGCAGGAAGTGATGGGACAAGTAAATGACTAAAAAATTAGAAAATGAACAAGGAAGTCACAGAACAAGAGACAATGTTTGCAGTATGTATGTCTGGCAAAGAAGTTGTGTCCAGAATATACAAAGAACTCTTGAAAACACCAGACCATGCGGTGAAAAGTAGGCAAATGACTTGAGCGGATATTTCAAAGCAGAAGTTATATGAAGACCAAACAACCCATTAAAAGGGTGGCTACACGGTTGTGTACATTTTTCAAAGCTTGCACTTAAAATGTATCCTTAAGATCTGTGCATTTCACCGTATATAAGTTTTACCTTGATAAAAATGGTGCAGGAGGGCAAAGAAGAGAAGGACCTAGGTTTGAACCCCATCGCGGCCACGTGGTCTTGGTGGCTTTGGGCAAGTTACTGAAGTTCTCAGAGCCCCAGTGTCTTGATATATAAATGGGATGAGGATGGACCTTTCACGGGGCTGCTGCGAACATTCAATGTAACACCATAAAGAGGTGACCCAGGTGGTCCATACGAGGCGAGGCGCTCTATTACACAGCTTAGTGGTCTTTACTCCCCACCCACCTTCCGCCCCTCCCATCGCCCAGCTCTTCGAAATTCTCTCTCCACGGATTCCTGCAGAGCACAAGCAGCGGGGGAAAGGAGAGGGGGAAATGTCCTGACCCTTGCCACAGCCAGGGCGGCCACGTGGCTAAGAGAATGAAATCCCATTGCCATCACGTCCTCACTCTGGCTGTCAACACGGTGTGGGAAAGGAACCATTCCTACGGGTAATGGGCCACTGTTCACATAGAACCGTGCCTCAGAGCCCCGGAGAGCTGATGCGCCTGACACCGCGTCCCAGGTGCGGGGGCCTCCTGGCTAGTGAGCGTCTTCATGCAGGAAAAGCTGGCTTATGTGGCATTCTAGCAACTAAAAGTGAGTTAAACAGCATAAAGACAACCTTGAGGTACTCCATGAAATAAAAATTAAACCCTGTCGAGTTTTAATATTAAATGTGAATATTCTGTATCAAAATGCTTGAAAACTTGATAATCCTTATGTGTATATAACCATATTGTGTCTCTATCTATCTATCTATCTATCTATCTATCTATCTATCTATTTGCCTAGCTACCTATCAACACCTGTCTCTCACCATCATCGTCCATATCTAAATGATATCGGAGAATCCTTGCTTTTAGGGCTGACAGGATCATTTGGTCTGTTTCATTTTGGTGGTATAAGGCAGAGACGCAGGGAGGTGAAGAACTTGTCTAAGGTCATGGGCTGGGTAGTGCACGGATCTTCTAGGATATCCTATCCTCCAGCCCAGATCTGATGGCACAGGTACCCCCCCGTGGCCAGCTTAGCTTCCCGCAGCCTCCTCGGTAACACCTGTGTGAGGAGCGGATATGCCCAGGGAACCGTACCTTGGCAACTCACGCCATGTGCGAAAGAGTACCCCAAAATGCAAGTGATTGATGCTGTTACTGAAGGAAGGTGGGCTGGAGATAGAAATCGGGGCTTCCGGTTTCAGTGACACGTGGGGCATTTCAGGAAAGGATTCCTGCGGTGGACGGGACAGTAGGGGTTGTTTATGCAAAGGAAGAAGCTGTTTCTACCTGTTGGGTGCTCGGCCAGGTGCAAGGACGAAGTGATTTACAGCCGGATGCGATGGGGAGTTTAAGAGAGATGGGCGCGTCAGCCTAAGGAAATCATTGGCAAGGGTCCGTGCTCGTTGGTGTAAGAAAATTCACGGCGGGATCTGAACATGTAATTGGAACAAGGGAGGGGCGCTGGAAACCAAGAAATGCACCAAGTACCTTGACCACCACGTGCAGCATCATCTGTAGGCCGTTTTTGCCGGGGTACTTCCCCGCGATGTTAGCTGCGGACAAGTTGAAGAGGTTCGCTCCCGTTTCGGTGCAGATGGCGTGGACCAGCATTTTCTTCCCTACCCCCGATGGCCCTGCCAGCAGCAGGGATTTCACCAGAGGAGCCTTCTCGTGCACCGCTGCAGAACCTACAAAAGGCAGAGGCGAAGGCTCTAAAATCCTGCAGAGGAGCCAAGCGGCTCCGAGACGAGGATCCCTCCAGGCTGTTCCTGCAGGAACAGTTTCTGCAACCGTGATGAATGCGTCCAAAGCATTTCTAACCGGAGGCCCATCCCCCGTCTGAGTCGGCCTGTGACCCCTTTGATCTGCATGTCAGGGCTCGAGGTGGGGGTCACAGGATCTCCTTACTCATTCTGTACGCGGCTTCCCTGCTACCCCTCACCCTAGAATTTCCCCCAAACTCCTAACTCTAATGAACATTCCTGCAAACACTTACCTCTGGCATGTTTTTTAGAGGGGGCGTTTTCTCTGCTTGTCGGCAGTGGCGTTACATTCTTTGAAAGCGTAGGAAAAGGAATGTGGACACACAGCTGGTGAGGGGGGCTGGGAATGTTCATTCGTGGTTCTCAGGAGGGAAAGGGGAGAAGCAGGAGCCAGGTGTAGTAGCCGGGCTTCCTCGACCTGCCCCGGGTTCCAGCCTGGCAGCAGGGGCTGAGTCAACCCGACACCTCTTGATGAAGTGCCTTGAGTCACTACGCAGGCACTCGGAGGCCCGCCACACTGCCCATCTCCTCCGGGCCTGAGCGGGACTCGGGCTCGAGCATCTCCTGTCGTCCTGAACTCAAGCGGAGCGCACGCTGGCACCAAGCGATTATAAAATGACATCCTGGAAAGTGCTGTGATCAAAACATCTACTATCACGTTGCTTTGGGCAGTGACTGGGCAGTTTGATCAGTTGTGACTATGTCCATATTACGATTATTAAGGTGCCTTTTTTTTTTCTAGTGTAACTGAAAAGATATAGGAAATTTACCAAATAATCAGGAACATCAACTTGGAAGCCAGTTTTGAGTGAGCGCTGTTTAAAATGCAGTGACGTCAGTGTGCGTTATTTGTGATACGTGAGGGGTACGGTAACGCAATGTGATAAAGGAGATTCTGTTGCTCAGGGTAAGAGAGCCACGTCATTCACTGGGTGGTCCACTGAGCACCTGGTATTGGGGGCTGCTCAGTTCGTGGCCCTGGTTGGGGGCCGGTGGGGAAGAGTCAGGACTTGCTGTAGAGAGTTTATGGCCAGGACGGCAGCTGAACCTGAGTGGATGTGACCAGGAGGGAGGCAAATAGTGCTTGGATCCGTGCGAGCCACGGAGGGTTCAGAGAAGAACCCAATTCCAGGCCAGGTGGGATGGGGGCCTCAGGCCCGACTTCTGGGAGAGAGTGTCACCTGAGCTGGCCTCTGAAGGGGCAGAACTGGAACATGTAGAGACAGGGACCCTTGAGAAGATGCTGGGTGAGAGGGCACAGTGACTGCGGGCCTGGGGTGGGAAGTCAGGCAGGTGCCGGGGAGCGGCAGATAATTCCTGCTGGTGATATGGCAGGGGACAGAAAGGGGCTGGGGAGGGAGACTGGTGCCAGCCGTAGGGGTCCCTGGGAGATGGCTGAGGGTTGCAGATTTGCCAAGGGTGCTGGCCGAGTGTCCTCCTCCCTTCCTTTTCTCCCTCCTCGTTCTGTGGGGCAGTCATATTTCTGGGAGGGTAAGTGGGTGAACACTGACCAGATGCATCCTGGGTGCTCCCTTATCTGCCCAGGGGGCTTGGAAAGCTCACACCTCATCCTGGGAGCCCTGGCTGAGGCTCTCGGGGCTTTGGAGGCCAGCGGGTGCTTGTGTTGCCTGGCCAGGGTGCAGAGTGGCCACATGGCGTGTCCTCGGGGCCCTCTGCTGAGTGGCCGGGTTGGCTAGTCCTGGCAGTGGGGACCTGAACACAGGGCCAGCAAACGCACTCTGTGTTGACACTGGATATGGTTTTAGATCTATGAAATTTAAAGGAAGCACCCGAAGGCAGATCCGTAAATCTCCTTGTCTGTCTGGCCGGTTTGTGCCTTGCACACACACACACACACGCACACACACACACACACACACACACACAAGTCCTGAGAAGAAACGCCTGCTGGCCCTGGGGCCCGGGGAGGTCAGCAGCCATAGGGACTTCGGGTTCCGGTGGGATGCTTCCTGAGTATCGTTCTTCTGATGCTTTTAGGCCCTCTCGGAAACGACATTCATCGGTTTGTATCCTTGAGCCAAGGATCGAACATCCCGCCTCCCTCAATGATGTCTTAAGAGTTCCATTAACAACATGCTGGGTCTTGGTGCTCTCTGCTCTACTGCTTTCCATCACACTGTGATGAGGGCTGTGGGCTACTTATTTTATTTGCATGGGCCTCGTAAATATTGCATATTAATTTTGTTGACCCCCAAAGTATCATATACTTATTTATGATACAGATTTTGCATATATATGAAATTTAGGTTGACCCCCAATTCCATTTACTACCTCTGACATTAAGTTAAAAGAGGAATGAACTGTTTCTTGCCAATAAGTCTAAGCCAAACTATTCCCATATTATTTTAAAGCCAGTTAAACAAATAAAACACGATTTCTATTTCAGAATTGTCGTCAGAGCCGAGCCTGGCTGCCCCAGATGACTCAGGTCACACACATAAAAAGGTTATTAATGGTGAGAGCCAATGAGAGCAGCAGAGAGCGCTGCGACAGAGAGCCCCGCCCTTTCTGCACCTGTCGGCATTCCGCAGAACTGTGGGCCGTTGGTCTGAACAACCACGACTGAATCTTATTTAGCATTAGATTGGATGTCAGTGAAAACCGGCAGAGCCTTGATCCTTTAGATTCATGAAATACACTTTCGCCGGTTCATGAAAAGCCGGCTTTGCTAAGGACCTAGTAACAGAAGCCTGTGTGTAAAAGGCCAGCCTAAGATTAGCCCTTTGTCTAATTTGATTAATTTTAATTGCAGGTGCTTGCTCTAGTTATTTTCTCTCCAGATGACTGCCGACAGGACCTTCCGCCCAGAATGTTAAGCAGGTGCTCAGAAGTGGTGCAGACGGTGGTATCTCAGTGTGGTTTTGATTTGAATTTCCCTGATGGCTAATGATTTTGAACATTTTTTCATGTGTCTGTTAGCCATTGGTATGTCTTCAATTGGAAAAGTGTCTGTTCATATCTTCTGCCCATTTTATGATTTGTTTATTTGTTTCTCACGTATTGAGTTTGAGAAGATCATTGTAGATCTTGGATACCAGTCTTTTATCTGTAATGTCATTTGCAAATATATTGTCCCATTCCGTGGGCTGCTCATATTCTTTCTTTCTTTTCTTTTCTTTTTTTTTTTAAAGATTTTATTTATTTGACAGAGACAGCCAGCAAGAGAGGGAACACAAGCAGGGGGAGTGCGAGACAAAGAAGCAGGCTCATAGCAGAGGAGCCTGATGTGGAGCTCGATTCCATAACGCCGGGCTCACGCCCTGAGCCAAAGGCAGACGCTTAACGGCTGCACCACCCAGGCGCCCCTCTTTCTTTTTGATAGAAACGTTGCATGGGCTTTGATCTGGATGTTTCCATTGCTTAATTTTATGAGAGACAGTACTTCTCTACTTGTAGAAGAAAGTTTGGCGCGGGGCAGCTTTTTAAATGTCATAGAGCCCCCTCTTCTGTTGTTTCCAGATGAATTAGAAGCAGGGTGGTGTGCGTTTTTTGAGGTGGCCAAGCCCCTCCCAGTTTCGGCTGCAGTTGCTGCCCGGTCCACTGCACCTCCTCCTGAATGCCTGGGGGTTATTTTGGCGTTCCTCTGCTCTGTGTCCCCAGTGGCTTGTACTTTGGGGTGTGAGGGGCACCTCGTCATTTAGTTTGTAAATGTCTGCTGGTTTCTGTTTTTGCTCTCTGGCTGCTCTGCCTGCTTTTATGTGGGGGTTTGGGATGATCCACTGCCGTCTTTCAAGCTAAGGATTTTAACTGGGAAAAAAATAAGGAAAACATGGAAAAGCCCATGTGGCAGTTTGACTGATTTTGTTAGACCGAGTCATTTTCTTCTCATTTTTTTTTTTCTTTCAAACCTCTTATGCAAATTCTAGTTCATTAACTTGCAGCGCAATATCGGTTTCTGGAGTAGAATTCAGTGATTCCTCACTTATGTACAACACCCAGTGCTTGTCCCAAGTGCCTTCCTTAATCCCCTCCCCCATCTAGCTCTCCCCCACCCACCTCCCCTCCAGCAACCCTCCGTTTGTTCTGTATGTTTAAGAGTCTCGTATGGTTTGTTTCTCTCTTTTCCCCTTTTCCCCCACTTCCCTATGTTCATCTGTTCTGTTTCTTAAATTCCACATATGAGTGAAATCATACAGTATTTGTCTTTCTCTGACTGACTTATTTCGCTTAGCACAATACTCTCTAACTCCATTCACATCGTTGCAAATGGCAAGATTTCATTCTTTTCGATGGCTGAATAATATCCCACTGTATATACACCGCATCTTTGTCCATTCATCAGTCGATGGAACTTGGGCTCTTTCCATAGCTTGGTTAATGTCGATAAGGCTGCTATAAACATCAGGGTGCATGTACCCCTTCAAATCTGTATTTTTGTAGCCGTTGGGTAAATACCTAGTAGTACAATTGCTGGGTCATAGGGTAGCTCTATTTTTAACTTTTAGAGGAAGCTCCATACTGTTTTCCAGAGTGGCTGCCCCAGTTTGCCTTCCCACCAACAGTACAAGAGGGTTTCCCTTTCTCCACATCCTCACCAACATCTGTTGTTTCTTGTGTTGTTAGTTTTAGCCATCCTGACCGGTGTGAGGTGGGATCGCATCATGGCTGTGATTTGCATTTCCCTGATGATGAGTGAGGCTGAACATCTTTTCATGTGTCTGTTGGCCATCTGCATGTCTTCTTTGGAGACATGTCTATTCATTAGACTGGGTCGTTTTCATCTGAGGTCTGACTGTGTTCACTTTGGCCTTAAGTGTCATAAAGATGCTGTCTGGAAACTGAAAGATCATCGCAAAGTCCAAGATGGGTAAGACATCAAACAGAAGATGAGAAATATGTCCATTAATTTATTTTTGGAGACTCCACCTTGTGCCAGGCACTGTCTAGACACTAGAAATTCAGCGATGAACAAAAACACTGAATGTCAAAGGAAAATACAGAAGGAGAAGGAGAAGTCAGGGATTCCCAGCCACAAGGAAAGGACGGTGTTCTGTTAACAATGTCATGCTTTCACATGCACAGAATTAACAGAGCAAACTCAAGGGAATCCAGGAGAGAACCCTTTGGTAATTGAACAAGAAACGCATAAAATAAATAGAAACCCAATATATATTCCAGTATATGTCCTGGTAAAATTCTCATACTGCTAGGAAATACGAATGCTCCCCCAGGCACTCAAGAAGGAACTGTGGCTTTATTTCAAAGGCATTAAAGTAATCATTTTTTGATCAACGAGAAATGTCAACCTTCATGTATCTACAGGCCAAAATTAGGTCACTGTGTAATATAATACAATGAAAACGAGAGATTCCATGTTTCTACACTGATACCACAACAATTTAAAAAGAGGGAGGGAAGGACATTTCTTTCTAGAAAAATGGCACCTACTAATATAGAAGGGATGATAGAGAACACTCCCATTTTACACCTACCCTAGCAGTAACTGATACAGGCAAAAATCACAGTGGGGGATAAAAACTTTAAGCCAGCTGGGAACAACATCTCCAGAGCCTTGAAGAATCCCCCCACCCCAGATTATTCATTAACTAGGAAGGGGAGAGTGAAGCTTAACAGTGGAGAAATCTGGGGAACAGCACTTTGGCCAGTGATGAAACTTAACATCCCCAGTGACGGGACACACGTGCCCCCAACATGAAACACTGAGAAGGACATAATATTAGCTCCATAGTCTGCTTGCCAGAAACGTTGAACCCGAATCAAGTCATGAGGAAACCATCAAACCATTTCTGTCGAAGGACAGTCTGTGAAACAGCTCGGACTCTGACAATGTCAATGGCGTGAAAGACGTCGGGTTGGAAGTTCTAGATTAAAGGCGTGAAAGGCGACTAAACAGGTATGAGCACCACGGCCACGGTCCTTGATTGGATTTTGGATTCAGAAAGACAAAAATGTATAAAGGACATTATTAGGACAATTAGGGGAGTTGATTACCTACTAGGTATTAAGTAATAACACTGCAGTAATTCCAAGATGTCTGAGGGCGATTATCCTTTTGTGGTTACGTGGGAGAACGTTCTGGTTCATGGCAGATGCGAGAAAGTGAACATTAAACCTGCACTAGGGTGCTGGGATTATGAAAAATTTTAAGCTTTAAGTGCGTTTTCAGGTCATCATGTTGTTTTTTTAAAAATTAAGAGAAAACATTCAGTGGGCCCAGTGATAGCAAATGTCCCCCGTCCTTCCTTCCAGTTACGTCTGTGGTGGCCCCTTCTGGAAGGAATTCCTCCCGTAAGAACTGTGTGTTGTTCAAGTTCCAGGTGCTGTTCCCCTGGGGCATTTTGTTTAAACCTGAAAGTATGAACAAGTCTTCATTTCCTCAGCTTAGCTTATGCCAGATGGAATGCCCCAAGGAGAGTTGGCAGTAGGCTCAAAAATCTGCCTCTACCACATTCGGGGAGAGAGCTGGACCTGCGGGTTCACGGCACAGAATGAATTCAAATCCATTCAGTCCAACAAAAATCTACTACAAACCACTATGGGCCAGGTTTTGGTTTGGACAAACATGCAAGTGAAACATATTCCAGCTGTTGGGACCTCAAAACCCAAGGGGCGACATATACGGCACATACATGTGTTAATTTTGGTGTACCTTACCGATGTAATCACAGAGGTTAACTTTCAGAGCCTGGATCAGCAACCCTTCTTCCACCAGTTCCTTATACAGAGACTCAATGGTCCTGGTGATAAAGCAGACCAGCTATTCCGTAAGCAGACACATAAAACCAGCATTTCTGTTAATCACCACATATGCAGAGAACTTTCACCAGATCTATTTCCAAGCGCATTTGTATCTATGCAAATAAGTTGATTTTTGGAAGCGTTTCTACAATTTGGGGGACAGTCTAGGCTTTAAAAACAATACTTTTGCTCATCCATGTGTACATCTGATGTCTCCCATTAATAAGAATTATATCCATGGGCATCTGAGACCAGCCACAGCTCCTGCAGTCTGCCCTTTCATTAGTCCTTGTGATGGCACAGATATGAATTAGAAATTGACCAATAATAGTAGTGCAATGGGCCCACAATTATATATTCAGTTAGCATCTGCAAGCCGTAGTAGATCATTAATCCTTCGCGGAATTGATGTTTCCTTTTAACCCAATAGCATAATAGTTTAGAAGAAATATCTATAAAGAGCCAAGGCTTATAGGGGAACTCATTCTACTACGAAAGACAAAATGTCTAACGCAGTGACTGTGATGATTTTTTAGGAGAATGTTATACTTTTCCATAGTGTTTACAGATATTAAAACCACTTCCCAAGGGGGGCTTGGGCATATAGCGAGCACACTGGTAATTTATATTAATTGAGGAAAAACTAAAGACAGTATCCTACTTAATGAATGAAACTCCTAGTGAAATTAACTGGGGCTTGGCTTGTAGGAATTTAGATAGCTCAAGCTCAGATATTGAGTTTAATCCTTTGAGATGTTTTGTTTACTTCCTTTTCATTTCTAGGGGACTTATGCTTTGTTGTACGCTAGTCTTTCTTTAGAATGAAGGATTGTAAATGTAACTACATTTAACCAGTTCTTTGTTCTATGATCCAGGTTAGTACGATCAAGGATATCAGTTATATTTAAGCCAAATACCATTGGGATAAATGTTAATTCAATGACCCCAGTCTTTGATTGACTGGAATTTTATTCTTTCAAATATATTTAAAATAGTGTTTGAATTAAAATAGCATTTAAAATTCTGCCACGAATTAAGAAGGTTTTAATTGTAATGGGATTTGGGATAACAGTATCTGACCTGCAAGGAAGTACCAAATGTAGGTTTTTAACTAGAACACTGATTTAATATAAACATAGAATATATGCATAAAATATTAATGTGAAATTGAAGATTCTCTAAAACAATCAAAACAAAATATATTAAGAAGCCTGGAACACAAGCCTATATTTGGATCTTTCCAGTGAAACGAGCTTCTGTTAAGGAATAAAACATTTTCAACTTTAAAACTACCTTCGTGTGATAAAAGTACTGGTGTCAGGTTGATATTAACTTGATGAAACAAATGGAAGTTGTCTTACTAGGAATGAGCCCTAGTCTGGAGACACAGGCTCTCCAAAATTGAAATGAAAAGTCTTCCAGGAATGAGACAGCCAGCTGTTTCTGTGCTTTTGGGCACAAAAGTGAATAAAATAATCCTGGTCTCTCGTCATTGTGCTAGAGAATCGCCTGCGGCTCATTTACGACGGTTCGTCTGTGCAGAGGCCCGCGTGAGAACATACTCGGTGTCTAATGGCTCTTGTTCACCAGCCACGTGTGTGTGATCCGTCTCGTTTAAGCTGCATTTTATTTGGCAAACTCATCTTTACGGGCACGAGAAGGTGAATGAATAATTTTAATTTCGTGATTGGGTCATATCGGTAGATTTGATTTTAGCTCTGGTTTGTGTCTGGATAAGGCGCTTTGCATAAACTTCTTCACCTGCAAGACTGTACTTGGTTTTGGGACTAACGTAAGAGCAAAGGAGAAAAGTGGGTTTTACAAGCTACTAAAAGACACCCGTGGCCTGTGGCACTATGTGCATGCGTGGGCTGAACCCCCGTCTAGAGAAGGCACCGTGATGCCCCTTGGGTCCCCAGGAGGCATCAGTGTTGGTGCTTGGAGGGATTGGTGCCCCAGGAACTGGGCACCTGACTTTCAGGATGCTGACCAAGCCACTCTTAGGCAGCAGTCAGCCACAGCGTCTTCACCTTGAACCTGTCCCCAGTGATGGAGCCTCAAGTGAGGAGAGCTGCCCCTACAGGTGCCCTGTAGGAGCCTTTCCTCTACAGAGCCAAAGCCCACATGCTCTTCTGGCTGTCTCTCCAGAGGCTGCCTGCCAGGCTCCAGGCACTTGCACTAGCCCTGGAACACTCTTATCTCCTATTTCTTTCTGGATGGTTCTAAGCTGGCTTCCTTCCTCGTGGATCTGCTTCTCAAGCAGAGTCTGGGAATGTATCCCTGGTAGCCAGGGGATGACTAGGAAACTCTCCCACACAGGGGAGCAATATGTGGTATCCATTAACAAAATCCATGGGAAGAACAGTGGACCTTCAGAATGATTTCTGACACTCACTTATGAGGGATTGCATTTTATTTTATTTTTGTTTACTTATTTAATTGAAGTATAATTGACATTCAATATCCTATTGGTTTCAGATGTGTATCATAGTGATTCAATATTTTTATATGTTACAAACTGATCCCCATAAGTCTAGTCCCCATCTGGCACAATACAAAGTTATTACAATATTATTGACTCTATTCCCTATGCTGTATATTACATCCTCATGACTTATTTTATAAGAGGTTTGTACCTCTTGATCCCCTTCCCCTCTTTCGCCTGTCCCTCAGGCCTCCCCCAGCTGGTGACCACTAGCTTGTTTCCTGCACCTGTTTATTTTTATTTTTTTTTAAAGATTTTATTTATTTATTCGACAGAGATAGAGACAGCCAGCGAGAGAGGGAGCACAAGCAGGGGGAGTGGGAGAGGAAGAAGCAGGCTCACAGCGGAGGAGCCTGATGCGGGGCTCGATCCCATAACGCCGGGATCATGCCCTGAGCCGAAGGCAGACGCCTAACCGCTGTGCCACCCAGGCGCCCCTATTTTGTTTTTTAGATTCCACTACATTCCTTGAAAATATCTGAAAACCTAGGTCCTATTTATTTCCAATGTCAAAGCACTGAAGGGCCATTTCAGCTTAAAAAATGAGCACTTAAAATGATTCAAGAGTATCAAAATTTGGCCAGTGGAGCTCAAGGCAATGGAAGGCACCCCTCGATGAGGCAAAACTCCATCCTTCCCTTCAATGAGCATTTGTGAAGTGCCTCAGTGGGCCGGGCCCAGGATGGGGCAGAAACTGGGAACAGTCTCTGTCCTTGAGGAGTGTCAGTACTCCCTCAAAAGTTGGATCAGGATGCCATTTCTTGAACAATTTCTTAAGAACCCCCCAAATTTTGGGGTGGCTGGGTGGCGCAGTTAGTTAAGCATCCAACTCTTGATTTCTGCTCAGGTCATGATCTTGGGGTCATGGGATTGAGCCCCGGGTTAGGCTCCTCTCTTGGCATGGAGTCTGCTTGGGAGTCTCTCTCTCCCCCTCTGCCCCTCCCCGTGCTTTTGCACACTCTCTCTTTCTCTCAAATAAACAAAATCTTTAAAAAAAAAAAAAGAACCCTATAAATTTTAAAACTTAAAAAGGTTGCACGATCTCAGAGGCCCTCTGGCATCCATCCTTCTGTGTACATCTTTGCAGGCTAGGGGGCCACTCTCTATACGGGACTGCAGAGTGGCCTCAGCACTTCCAGGGTGGAGGAGGTATGGTGGGCAGAGAGGGGTGCCTTTCCCGGCTGGGGCCATGGACTTTTGTTGTGACCTACCCTCTGCTCGGGGGTGGGGAGGGGGTCCCTCAATGGGCAGTACAAGGGTAGAGCACACCTCACCTGTCAGCTGTCAGATCTTTGTCCTTCCCTCTTTTCCCTTTTCTGCCTTTCTTCCCTTTCTTTTCCTGGAAAAAATAGAAATAGCCAACAATTTAATAAAAACAAGTGAGCAAATTAGCTCTAGAACTTTGGTAGGGCAGCTCTTTTTGGTAGTGGTGGCAGGGAATGGGATGGGAACGTCTATTGTGGCACAATGGACGTGTGGTTGCCACATTTACCTGAACGGAGGACTTGGCCTGGGAAATCGCAGGTTGCTTATGTGGGCATGTCCCTGGGTGGGTAGACAGTGAGGTCACCCCTGTGAAGCCTGCACAGGGCCTGATTGCCAACAGGCGCCGAGCATTCTGGCTCTCTTCTTGGGGGCTCTCATCTGCAAAGGCTGAGAGCGCTGTGTGCCCGGGCCATCGAGTTGTGGTCTTTGACACCGAATCTCGTGCCCTGTTAGCATCTGGCCCCAGATCCGGATCCCAGAGGGCTCTGTATTCTGATCACTGTGACAGCTGGAGGGAAGTGCTGGGAATACGATCTTTCAAAACAGTGCTGATCGTGTCACTCCTCTGTTCAAAGCATCCACTGGTACCTCCCCATTGCCCACAGGATGAAGTTAAAGTTCACGCGCGTGGAGGATGGAGTTCTCCCAGCCTGGCCCTCTTCCTTTCCTGGCTCGTCTTCTTTCTCAGACCTCCTCGGGCCCCCCATGCTCCCCACCACACAGACTGACTATCAGGTACTTTCTTACTGTCTCAGCATCTTTCATTCCTCCACGTCCATGTCCTTATTCATTATTTTTATTGCTGTATAATTTATGCTGTATAATTTATGTCCAGGCTGATTGACTTTTGCATTTAATTTTTACATATAACCATATAAACACTGCCCAGTTCAACATCTAGAACATGACCTATCGCTCACGCTGCTTTCCAGTCTGCGGGTAGCTACCCGACCTAACCGTGAATTCATACTGCCTGTTGCTGTACATGGAACCGTGCAATGGAAACTCCCTGTATCCGGCTTCTTTCCGCCGCTATGATGATTGCAAGATTCACTTATGTGGCTGCACATAGCGATACTTCATGACTTTCAGGGTTTTACACATTAAATTTTTATTTTGAGAAAACGGTAGATTCACATACAATCATAAGAAATAATAGAGAGATCCTGAGTAACTTTTACCAGGTTTCTCTCAATGGTAACATCTTACAGAACTATCTTACAAGGTCACAACCAAGACGTTGGTATTGACGCTGAAACAGTCAAGATACAGAACATTTCTGTCTCCGCCAGGAGCTCTCGGGTACTGCTCTGTAGCGGGAGAACTCTCAAAGAGCGTTCTCTTAGGCACGCCGTTATAGATCAGGGGCTGCTCTATAGCCCTTTCCTGAACCACTCACTTCCCTCCCACGGGCACCCCACCTTTAACCCCTGGAAACCACGAATCTCTCTTCCGTTTTTGTAATTTCATCCTTTTGAGAAAGTTGTAGCAACAAAATCACAGAGTATGTATCTTTTTGCTTTTCACTCGTTATAATTCTCAGGAAATTTGGCCAGGTCATTGTAAGTATTAGTGCTGTTCTTTTTTATTGCTGTTTTCAGCTTTGAGTTATTATGAATGAAGGTGCCATGAATTCAGTTTTGAGTTATTATGAATGAAGGTGCCATGAATTCAGTTCTGAGTTATTATGAATTAAGGGCTGTGTGTGTGTGTGTGTGTGTGTGTATACACGTGCATGTGAGTCTTTCTTTCTCTGGGATAAATGCCTGTGAGTTCAATTGCTGGGGTGTATAGTAGTTGCATATTTGGTTTGCAAAGAAAGTGTCAAGCTGCTTTTCAGAGTGCCAATACCATTCCACATTCCCACCAGTAACGTATGAGTGATCTAGTTTCTTCCCACACTCTCCGGCCATTGGTGTTGCCACCCTAACGAGCGTGTGCTGATTTCTCATTGTGACTTTAATTTGCATTTCCCTCATGGCTAGTGGCATCTTTTCCTATGCTCATTTGCCCTCTGTATAGCCACACCAGTGAAATGCCTCCTTGGGTCTTTTGCCCATTTTCTAATGGATTGTTTTTTAACTGCTGAGTTTTGAGAGTTCTTTGTATGCTTTATGTTACTAGCTCTTCCTCAGATATGTGGTTTGCAAATATTTTCTCCTAGTCTGTAGTTTGTCTTCTCATGTTCTCAGCAGAATCTTTCCTGGAGGAGAAGTTTCTAATTTTGATCAAGTCCAAATTTCCTTTTATGAATTCTGCTTTTGATGTTTACTCTAAGAACTCTGCCTAGCCTTAGATCCCAAAGATGTTCTCCTGTATTTTAATAACAATTTTATAGTTGCACATTTTCCATTTAAGTGCATGATCCAGTTTGAGTTCATTCTTGTACAACGTATGAGACTTAGGTAAAGGTTCATTTTTCTGTCTGTGGATACCTAATTGTTCCAGCACCATGTACTGTAAAGGTTATTCTTCCTTGAATTTTTGTACCTTTGTCAAAAATCAGTCAGGAATATTCGTGTTGGCCTATTTCAGGGTTGTGCGCTCTGTTCTTTTGATCTATGCCTCTATCCCTCTACCAATAGTTAAGTTTAATTCTATCATCCTCATATTTGTTTTCTAATTGTGTAATCTGTTCTCTTTCCTTTTCCTTTCCTGTATTCTTTCTAATCAATCAAGTATTTTTTATTTTCTCACTTTATGTTCACTATTACTTTTTGTTACACATTTTAGTATCATTTAAAGAATTACAAAATATATTACTAACTTATTACCTTAAGCTAGCCCTTTATGGTGTCCAGAACAACACAATAACCTTACAAGTCCACTTACCCTTACCTACCTTATCGGTTGCTGTTGTCATATATTTTATTTCTACATGTTATAAATATATAAGACTTTGTCATTATTGTTGCCTTAAAAACCAGAATATTCTAAAGTAGTCTTTTATATTTTCAATAGTTGATCATTCTGTCTTACACTTCTTTGTTTTAACTTGGGATCAATTTCCTTTAGCCTGAAACATATCCTTTTAGTATTTTCATATTGTGGATCTGCTGCTGCTAAGTTCTCTCAGATTTTGTTTGTCTGGGAACTTCTCTATTTCATTCCATTTTTGAAGGATATTTTCACTGGGTCTGGAGTTCTAGGTTGGCAGTTAATTCTTTCCAATCTCTAAAGATGCCGTTCATTGCCTTCTGGCGCCATAGCTTCTCTTGAGAAAGTCAGCAGTAATTCTTATTCTTATTTTTGTTTCCCTGAAGGAAAAACAATTTTTTTTTAAAGCCTAGTAAGATTTTGCCTTTTATCTTTGACTTTTAACATTTTGACTATGATGTGTTGAGATGTGATTTTTTTTGTGTTCATCCTACTCAGACCTCACTAAGGCTTCTGATTTTGTGAATTCATGTCTTTCAACTGATTGGGAAAATTCATGGACATTACTTTTTCATATATTGCTTCTTTCCCATTCTCCTTCTTTTTTGGGGGGATTCCAACTACACACATAGTGCAACTATTGACCATGTCTCAAATGTCTCTTGTTCTCCATCTGTTCTTTATATTCCTCTTCTTTTTATGCTTCAGTTTAGATTTCCTACCGGCTGGTCTTTAAGCTCTAACTGTCTTCTGCTACGTCCATGCTATTGTTACACCAGTTCAAGGAGTTCTTAATTTCCGCTACTGCAATTTTCAGTTGTAGAATGTTCATTTGTTTCTTTCAAAGGTAGATTCTCAATTTATTTTTAAACATGGCATTCCTCCCTCTCCTACTTATATATGCTAGCGCTCTGGGGAATGCAAAAAATAGAGTCAGCCAAGGATTTTATCCTCATGGAGCTTCTTAGCTTCTCCACACACTCCTATATCCTTAAAATTTCTGTGATTACAACAGGAGAGGAACTTAGGAAACAAAGGGCCTCTGAGAGGTAGGACCTCACCCAGTGATGTCATCATGGGGAAACAGTACATCCAGAGTGATCCAGTCCTACAGATGTGGAAACTTGCTTTTGCCAGTACAGAAGCTTTGTCTGTCTTGTTCTCTTCTGTACTCTGAAGGCCTTGAAATATACCTGGCATATAGTGCTCAATAAATACTTATCAAATGAAAAAAATTAATAAAGATGGTCTGTCCCTCAAGCCTAATTTTGGATCTACAAATAACAGGAGAAGGTGGGATAGACTGTAATGTAAGTTGATGAATTTCGAATGAGACCTACAATTGCTAAGAGAATCAGACCCTGTAGACTTCTATCTTACAGAAAAATCAACATGAAACTATAATAACTCATTGGAAGGTTGTTTGGTGAATATGGAATCAGCAAGGGAGGTGGCTGGATGCTGTGAATTGCTGCTGACATCTTGGGGCACATATTTAGCTTATAGGGATCAATCTGTATGGGAGCTAGATTTGACTAATTTATTTGATAATATGTATTGAGGACTTGCCTTGTGCCAGAAAAGGTTACAATGGTGAACAAGCCAAAAAAGACAATCGTATAGTTCTTGCACTTGCAGTCCTTCAGTATATTCGGGAAGGAAGATACCAACAGAATGATCTCACTAGTAAATATAACATTAAAGCTCTGATAAAGCACCAAGAAGTCCTAGTACACAGTGCGAAGTGTATGCAGACAAAGCAGACCTACTATGGATGGCTCAGAATGCTTCCTTAAGGAAGAAAGGCTTGGACTGAGACCTAAGAGATGAGTAGGAGTTAACAAGGCTAGGCACTGGGGGCATGGGAGTAAAGATAGTTCTTGAGAGAGAACAGCATGTGCAAAGGCCCTGTGGTGGGAAGGCGTACAGTGGGTTTGGGAGACAAAGAGGAAGGTCAAGGTGCTGAAGTGCAGCTGGGAAGGGAGAGTGGGTGAAGAGCTTGGGGAAGAGGGCACGGGCCAGGTCAGACATGGCCTTGTAAGTCTGGCTGAAGATTGTCATCTTTATTCTTAAAATGCCATCGAACAGGTTCAGCATGGAGTGATAAGATCAGATTTATATTTTGAAAGGAAGATTCAGGCTGCTGTATAATCTCTGATCAAGTCACTTTCTTTGAATGATGATGGATTAATACTGCCTAACTCTATTCCTCTGAGTCCTTTTTCTTCTTTTCTATGTACGAAGTTGACTATTCCCCTTCTGCTAATGGTCTTTCTGAGGATGGAATTTGGTATAGTTAATTAAGTTTCAGCTAACGAAATTAAAACCACATCCAATTTATGTCTCCAAAGTTTACATCTAAGCCATTGGATTGGAATTTGGGGCACTCGAGACTCCATAATTACACAATTACCATCAATCTATTGGGATACCCTGAGCATACTCACTGCATGTTAAACCAGATTAATTCCAAGAGGGAAATTCACAGCAGCCCCTCCCTGTGACATATCACGAGTCATGACATGGAAAGGGCACACACCAGACTGCAAGGAATGAGAGGGGGCAGTCATGTGAGAGGGTGAGGAAGCCCAGTCTGATGTTGGGCCTGCACAATGATACTTGCTGGATAAAAGGAGAAAGCCTACTTTCAGCCAGAGCGGTACAGCCACTTCCTGCCTTCATTTCCCACTTTGCTTGGCTTGAATTCCATGTTCAATCATCAAAAACATTGCTTTTTTGTGCAGATATGCAGGACATCATTAGAGTTAATGTTGTCATCAATTAGCGCCCCGCCCCCCCCCGAGAGAATAACCTAGAGACAACCCTCGTTAGGCTTCAGGTGTGTATCCTCAAGGAGGGCTATGAAGGCTATTCAGGTGTCGAACAGAAAAGTCAGAGTTAAACTATGAAACTGTAGGCTGTAGAATCAATACAAAATAGATCGGGATAGTGTCATCCTAAAGGGACTGACTGGCTGAACTAGACGCTCTTGCAGCTGGATGCATGAAAAGCGCTAAGAGAGTACGTGACTTGCAAGAAGGGTCGATCAGCCATGGAACCCTGAGAAAGCCATCAAAGGAGCAAAGGATGCTTATCCACCTGCTGACACTGTTGGGGTGCGGGGGGGGGGTCTGGCCTCTCCCTGGAAGATTCTGGCCCCAGTGGCCGGGCTGGCTCTGGAATGAAAGCGGAAGTAGGGGCCTAGGTTAGGAAAAAGCCCATTCTTTCCTCCTGTGTGTCTCCTTTGCTCCCATGTGACTACCACACACACAACACTTCTGACACCAGATGTGTGTGTGGGTTCCCCACACCAAGCAGCCCTGGGTGTCCTACAATTTGACTCCATTCTGATACTGTCTACTTGGAAATAGCATCAGATCCCACAGGTTGAGGGCTCTGTCCCACATGACTGCTCCCCCACCCCCCGTGTCAGACGCCAATCACAAGTCTGTGTTGTCACCTGTGCTTCTGACCTACTGGTTATAAATCTGAGGTTCCCATGACCCCTTCCTTGCGTTCAATTACTTTGTTACAGTGGTTCACAGAACTGAGGGAAACACTTCACGTTTTCCAGTTTATTAAAGGATGTGTTAAGGGTACAGACCAACAGACAGACAAAGTGGTACTTAGGGCGAGTTCTGGGAGGGTACCGAGCACAGAAGCTTCCGTCCCTGTGGAGCAGGGGTGGTAACCTTCCTGGTTCATGTGTGTGTTCACCCTCCTGACATTCTTGGGATTTCATGGAGGCTTCCTCACACAGGCACAATCAATTAACTCCTTTTCCAGCCCTTCTCCCCTCCTAGAGGATGGGGGCGGGGGTAGGGCTGAAAATTCTAAGCTTCTAATCATGGCTTGGTCTTCCTGGTGACGGGCCCCTAGGCAAGGGCCATCCAGGAGCCCACCCAGAGTTGTCTCATTAGAACAAACGTGCTCCAAGTACTCTCATGACTTAAGGATTCACAAGGGTTTCAGGAGCTCTGTGCCAGGAACTGGAGGCAAAGACCTATATATATTTTCTATTATCTCCCAGGGCCCAGTAAATGAACTTTGAATATGAGGATTTAACTGGCTACTCCCAAACACCGTGAGATGGATTGGTGGCAATTTAAAATTCAATTCATCTGATCCCCTGCTCACAAAGAGCTTGCTCATTGCCACTGGCTGCCGTTCCAGATCTTCCTACAGGGAGAGAGGGGCAGGCATTCCAGGCGCATCACTGGCTCCCCTGATGGTCCTCATCCTATCTCTGGGGCTTGGCTAGCGGGAATCCCGCGCATCTGCGGGGGTGGGGGGCAGGTTACTCTCAGACTGTTGAATGGACCCCATTTATGAGCCCATGTCCCTGAGAGCTACATGGTGGAACAAGGCAAATCCCCCCAAGGAAGGCGTCGCCCTGCACAGCAGCTTGGGCCTGGCTCGGGTGTAGGGAGCACCCTGGACTCCGCACCGGGTGCCTGGATGGTGTTCCTGCTCGTGACTCAAATTTGCATCTCCATCATCCCGCCCATGCTCGCTTGCTACTCACCTTTTTACCTCCTTTCTTCTTTGCTTCTTTGACCGGATACTCCTTTTCTCTGTCCACAGCCAGTTTCAGATTTTTTAGCTCTTGTCGCATGAGCTCATCCACCTGGGCAAGTACAAAACACACCACGTTTGAGTGACTTTTTGTGCCTTGTGTTTTCTTGGTGAAGTTCAAAAATGGCTTCAACTCTGGGTCGGCCATGGGTGGGAAATTGTGAGGAAGCCCAATGGCGGCCGCTGATGACTTGTCTTGGTGCAGTGTAAGTGCCGTGTTACCTGCACTCTGATCTCCGACTCCAGTTCCTTCCGTTTCTCCTGTTTGATCAGTTCCGGGTCATAGTCCTGGGGGAAATTCCACGACTCGTCTTTATTCTTCCACAGGTCTGTGGTCCGGGAGGATCAAGAAAAGGAAAATGAACTTTTTTTTCAACATGAAGATGAACAAAAACAGTTACTGCAATATAAAACACGGGTCTAATTTTCTGTTCTATTGTGTGGAATACAAGTTTGAATAAAATAATCAAGAGATTATTGATGGCAGAGTGATGAAACTCATGTGTTTTTTTTTTCTCCCAACTTCCCAAAGGGGAAAAATGTGCTTGTATATTATCTAAAAAAATGAAGACGAAAACTGCTAATGTGCAAACATAAAATAAAAAGTATGATGCAAGTAGTAGTATTCTAATGACTATAACCATGTAAAAAACAATACATTAATTGTGGGATTATATAATTAGACAAATATGGGATGACTATTTTTGTAATATGTTTTATATTACTTTCATTGTTCAAATGATTCACTGAAAGATTCACTGAAAGCCTTCATTGCTAGCTGAACCCACCAGTGATTGACCCAGCCCCTTGTTAAAAGACAAGCTCGAACATACAAGCACCCATGGCTTTCCCCCGGTATATTTTTGAATTCCTTTTTGGATGTGTTTGAAATCATACATATTTAACATTTCCCTTTTTCCTGGCCCTGGCAGTGAAGAGGATGGTTAGAGAAATGTGACCTTAGGGGAAATAAGGATAATTTTGTATCACTGGAAAAAATTGAACTAAAACTCATTTCTCAGAGGGGGAATTCCAAATGTGTGCCGAGGTACAGATCAGTGGGAAGTGGGGTGGTGTCCTATGGAAAATGAGACTTGACAGTCTGGGAAATGAGCTCCTTTCCCAGAATCTGTGTTCAGAATGTGATGGAAACTTTCCAGAACTCCACCTGCAAACACCACCCAGCTTGGCTACTTCATTGGGAGCTCATCCTTAGGTCAATGATGCCCTTTAACTTGGGGAGGCAACGGAGGGCCATGGGGACCAGGCAGAGGTGCCCCCACAACTGTCCATTGATGGCTACCACTTGGGAAGAAGGAGGACTGTGTGGGGCTGGATGGCAGCGACCATGTGAATGAATGGGCAGAGGTTTCTCAACCATGGCCTTCCTTACAGGCATAGCAGGGGGATCCTGAGACTGGCCAGGAATGTGTCCCCCTGATGCAGCTAACTGAGAAGGGAGGGACAGTCACAGTCACAGACAGAAACATACTTCTGGGTGCTGTGAAGAGCAAGGGGTGTCAACCATGAAGACTGAGTGTGGAGAAGGTGCCTGGAGAGACACTGGGGCAAACAAATGAGAAGGGAGGGTCAAATCTGTAAATCAGTCCC
Source organism: Ailuropoda melanoleuca (assembly GCF_002007445.2). NCBI lineage: Eukaryota > Metazoa > Chordata > Mammalia > Carnivora > Ursidae > Ailuropoda > Ailuropoda melanoleuca. The sequence continues at coordinate 195,164,897 of NC_048219.1, forward strand.
AGGGGTCTGAGGTCAGCAAAAGAGACCAGAAATGAAAGAAGGGACAAGATGCGGTGTGACCCAGGAAAAGCTGCAGATACTGGAGAGATGGACAGCATAGCAAGGAGATTCTGATGGATGACTCAAAGCTGGCCAATGGGGGAAAAAAAATTGCCCAAGGGCCTTGGCCATCCGATGGCTGCCCAGGGGACACGGCCCATGGTTGGGGTCAGGTGGAACCTCCGTCCTACTGCTCATCGGCTGTTGGTCTTATGGTTTTCATCCTTCTGATTGACAATTCCTACTTCCTTTTTTTTTTTTTTTTTAAGATTTTATTTATTTATTTGACAGAGAGACAGCCAGAGAGAGGGAACACAAGCAGGGGGAGTGGGAGAGGAAGAAGCAGGCTCCCAGCGGGGGAGCCTGATGTGGGGCTAGATCCCAGAACGCCGGGATCACGCCCTGAGCCAAAGGCAGACGCTTAACTAACGACTGAGCCACCCAGGCGCCCCGACAATTCTTACTTCCTGAGGGGGAGGGGGAGGGGGACTACGCAGGACAGCTGTGCCCAGAGCAGACACGTGTCAGAAAAGTGGAAGTGATGGATGGGTGCCTGGTGGCCAGTGAACGTGTCATCTCAAGGTGATCAGTCAGGACCCTGTGGACAGGAAAATTATAGGAAGATGGGATGTAGAAATGCAGCTCCAGTTCTCCAAAAGCGTGGGAGCACCAGGCTGAAGACCCTACAATGCTCCTGGCAGTCGGCATGGAAATTTCCAGAAGTGGAAATGGTCGTCACAAGGTTTTGCCATACACAGGTCAGGCAGGCCCACCTCACCCCCTGGGCGTTCTGTGGGATGGAATGTTGGGCAGAACACAGCCTGTCCGGAATCCAGGTCCAGTGAGGGCTCTCAGGTTCCCCGGCTTCCCATCAGAGGACTGAGTGAGGTGGCTGGGCAGGGCTCTGCCAGTTGCTGGGCTGGCCAGGGTCTCTGCCAGGGTCACAGCCTATGGTGATGCAAATCTGGGGGGACAGATTTTGGAAAACGAGGATGATGAAAGGACCCCAGGTTCTTCTGGGGTGGCTACTGTAGACTTAAAATAGACAGGAACTAAGTCAAAAACATGGTACAATTTTCATAGAGCCGATTCACCCATGTGTCTTTCCCCATCAGGGTGGCCACGTGACAGGTGGCCCTACCTTTGGGGCAGAGATGATGGCAAGGGATGATGGGGCTGGGACTGGGTTTGGCACCTGGCTCCTAGATGCCTGCTTGTCTATGGATGACCCCAGAGGTGAGGATGTCATCACCAGGGTGGGGCAGGTGACCCGCCTGGAATGGAGTTCACATCTCCATGTAGACCAAGAGGGAGAAGACCCAAAAAAGATGGATGGAGGCCATTCGTGGGAGGAGTGGTTACACAGGAAATTACTAGAAAGCGAGGACCTGAATTTATATTATTTTAAATAATCATTCCTGTGACTGAGTGCCAGCCAGGGAGGCCTATCCTGTGTTTTACAGTCAGGGAATGAAAAATACTACATGGCATAAATTGCCTATATCAGCCCACTGATGTAAAACCCGTTTTAAGTCATTATTTGAAAGTTTGTTCTTGGCCCCGAAGCCCCCTAGCAGGTGGATTTTGTGGTTGGTCTGTAAGGTGCGGGTTCACCCAAGGAAGAACTAACTAGTTTACAATTCCCTCATTTGAAGGTAACTGTCCTTTCTCAGTGCGTTTTCTGAAATGCACATGAACTGAAATTGTGGAAAACTTTAAAATGTGTGGATACTACGATGCTGTTTTCTTACGTGTTTGAAATTGTAAACTCTCCCCCTTGAAAATACTATGAAGGGTTTAAACACGTTAAAACGTACTATTGACCACTAATTCTTGTTTTACAGATGCCCCCCTTACATGATCGTTAAATCTCCCACAGCAAAGCTCACCTGCTTTTATGAAGATATTTTAAAGTAAAACAGCTTTGCCGTGGCGAGGAAGCTACTTTGCTTTCTCACTAGACAGACTTGCTAAAGTCTGGAAGCGGTGCATTTCCTAAAGAAAGGGACGCAGAATATTGAACAGGAAGGAACACCAGGCGATTATTCATGTAAAAGCCGTGGCACCTCGTAACAAATTCTCATTCCGGAGTTGTAACTGTGTCTCACGGATAAAGCCGTGCTCAGTGGCCTTTGCTGATTTCACCTCTACCGCCCTTTGAATGGTCCTGGTTTTGCGCGGAAATTTTGCTTTTCTCATGACACTTCTGCACAGGGCACCTCTCAATCCCTTCAAGAATTTCATGGACATTTACAAATGCAGGAAGCTTTTCAGGGCCCTCAAAGCACAACAACTGCCCCACGAGCTTTCATCCCCAGAGTGTGAAAAGCTGGCCGGGGCAGTTTCTCACGTAGGGGGGTGATTAAAATGCTAATGTCTTATTTGAAAAGGAAAACCTTTGATTTTTGAGAAAAGAATTCTAAGATGAAGACATTTAATTTCTTTAAATGACCAGAGACCTGGCAGATAACACAGGAAACGCCATAAACCCAGTGAGGAAAATGGCCCTTCAAGCTTCCTGCTCCCAAGTGACCACGGCTCAGGTTTTTAAAAAAAATTTTTTTAGCCTTAATGGAAACAGATATTCTACAAACAGCGTAACGGAAACATATTACACAAACGGTGTGGAAAGTCTCAAGAGACTTCCCGAGCAGGTCAGCAGGTCACAAGCCTTGGCTTCCCATGGGAACATCCGATTTCCCCCCAAGTTAATTTTTGCTTTTATCAAAATAATACACTCACATTGTATTAGACCAAGTCGGAGAATACGGAAAGGATTATAACAAAAAACTCTAATTCTGCCTTCCAGAGAAATTACCCAATGGCATTCATTCCTGTATTCATTCATTCATTCTTTTAAAATTGAGTGGAATAGTTTCAGATTTATCTGCAAATCTAATTTATTCATAAGTTTAGGGGTGCCTGGGTGGCTCATGGGGCACCTGGGTGGCTCAGTCGCTGGGCTTCTGCTTTCGGCTCAGGGTGTGATCCCAGAGTCCTGGGATCGAGCCCCACATTGGGCTCCTCCGCTGGGAGCCTGCTTCTTCCTCTCCCACTGCCCCTGCCTGTGTTCCCTCTCTCGCTGGCTGTCTCTCTCTGTCAAATAAATAAATGAAATCTTTTAAAAAAAGAATAAGTTTAATTCATGACTTGGTGGAGCCTGGTTATGGGGCAGGTGCTGCTCTCAGAGTGGGCAGACAGTGGGGAGCCCTGCCGTCTGGGACCTGGCGTTCCCTGTGGGGAGGCAGGGACACCCACATCTCCAGTCAGATGGAGGTAAGTAAAGGAGGGTGGGCACAGGTGTGAGGCTGGAGAAAGAGCACAGAGCCCACGAGAGGCGGGTGTGAGGCAGGTGTGAGGCGAGTGTGAGGAGGGTGTGAGGTGAGTGTGAGGTGGTCCAGCTTCCCGAGAGCTCTTCGAGCTGTGTCACTGTTGTTATATGCTTCTCATGTGGTCGCACTGATACTCCGTGATGTATGAGTTTGTGACAGGAGCCCCTGACTTCCTGTTATGGCGGAGGAGGGCTTTGCTGTCTCTCACCTTCCTGTCTTTCCCCTTATTCTCTCCTGACAGTTATTTCTGAGGAGAAGGGAGCCAGGCCTTCCACAGGCTGAGGGAAGCTGTTGCCTGAGGGAGGACTTCAGCAGAACATGAACTGGCCCATGATCTGATGTGTTCGAAGGTGCAAACAATGACCTTGGAGGCTGGTGACAGATGTGTAGAATGTGAAGCTATGAGGGTGTCTGTAAAGACCAAAAGAAATGTGGCACAAGGTAGCGTGTGAACAAGGGGCAGCTCCTGTTGTAGACACACCTGAGTTCCGGTGGCATCCGTGGCATGCTGGTGACCCTGCCTTGTGATGCGTGCGGTTCCCAGCTGGGCCTTGGATGCTGTTGCTACCAGTCTAATTTGCACAAGGCACTCAGCTTACGCCCTGTCCCCACCCCGTCCAGCTCCACCACACTCTGTGTGCTCTAGGTTGATGGTACGTGCCACCTTTGTATCTCCACGGTGGCCTTGCACACTGGACGCCGTGGTTGTTGAATGAATACATAAGGGAGTGAATGTGTCTGATCGTGATTGCTCTGCACTGGCTTGTAGTGATTTGAGGGCACCTGCACCCCAATGTTTAGAGCAGCAATGTCCACAATAGCCAAACTATGGAAAGAGCCCAGATGTCCCTTGACAGATGAATGGAGAAAGAAGATGTGGTGTATATACAATGAAATATTATTCAGCCATCAAAAAGAATGAGATCTTGCCATTTGCAACGGTGTGGTTGGAACTGGAGGGTATTATGCTGAGCAAAATAAGTCAGTCAGAGAAAGACAAATACCATATGATCTCACTCATATGTGGGATTTAAGAAACAAAACAGAGGACATAGGGGAAGGGAAGGAAAAATAAAATAAGATGAAACCAGAGAGGGAGACAAACCATAAGAGACTCTTCACCATAGGAAACAAACTGAGGGCTGCTGGAGGGGAGGAGGGTGGGGGTGGGGTCACTGGGGGATGGGCATTAAGGAGGGCACGTGATGGCACGAGCACTGGGTGTTGTATGCAGCTGATGAATCACTGAAATCTATCGCTGACATTAATAATACACTGTATGCTAATTAGCCTGAATTCAAATAAAATGTTAAAGAACAAAGACTCGACTTCTTGAACTTGAGCACCAGCAGGTGTTCTGACAGCACCTGCCCACAGAGGGGTCATGGTGTTACTTCTCCCGGTTGTCGGGAAGACGAGTGAGATGAGCACGGCAAACCAAAGGCTTGCGTGCCTCGGGCGTCTAAACACATGAGGTTACTGCTTTGACCTCCTTCCTCCCCAGTTAAAGCAGCTGCCAAATCCTGCTGACATCCCCTGTCCCCCGGGCCTCACCCTCGTTCGGCATCGCGTGCAGGGTGGGACCCTCGCCACTAGTGGAAAGTGAGAGAACTTCGGGTGGTGCATGGACATTTTTATTTTATACAACTAGTGTCTTAAACCTGAAATGACGCTGATATTGCTGCCGGGCATGAGGCTCAATGTATCGGGGTAAAAGCCATGAGTCAAGGAAAAATGTGTTAAGTATAAATAGTACCAGGGCTGTCCAGATAAGACCAGAGTTAGGGAAGAAGCACACGCAAGACCGACGTTTGGAAACACTCCACACCCTTACTGCATTTTTCAGCAATTACCAAAGAGCACCGATGACCGGGGTCATCGTGGCCGGTCTTTCCGTGTTGGGATTCATCCTCAGGGTGGAGTGGAGCCAAAGGAGCTGCATAATTGCTCCAGTAAATTGTAATAGAAACGTCTGAGAGACCAATTCCTACACGTGCAGCTCCCCTTGGATTCTAGCTACTATGGTAATTATGCCAAACAATGGACAAAAGATTTATGTGTCGGTCTGCGGGCACCTGTCGTGGTCTGACAGGATTAAAACATTTCATTGTACATCTGGTATTGATTTTCTTAATTTCAACAATCCAGGACAATCCCTTTCATTCCCAGCGAGAGAATGTTCAGCTGAAGTCCCACGGGTTCAAAAACACAACGGACGTTTAGATTGTGTTCTTGTACTATTGATATCCGGCTCTTTTACCGATCCTCTGCCTTTAGGCGACGCAAAGGAATTGTAAAATCGAGGCGGACAGAAAGCCCGGGCTATGAGCTGCATGTTTTCAGCCTCTCCCTACTGAGCGCCTAATTCGTCCCCACACAGCTGGGTGCCAGGGCCAGCGGTCACGCTGGCCGGACCGGGTAACTCCCCAGTTGCCCCGCATATTCTCCTAAACCAACCTTTGTACACGTTATTTCCTTCCTCCATCGTGGGCAGGAAAACACTTGGTGACATTTTCCAGCCCTCATCTTCTTCCTGTTAAAGAAGAATGACATGTCCGTTAATTACAGGGCTACTTTGTCAGGGCTAGACAGTACAAGGCGCACGCATCCTGATGACTGGATTATGGGAAGGCCCACAGGCTCTTTGCTGGTTTATGAATGAAGGTCCAGCCCCTTGCCCACCCACCTGGGCAGTTGCCCTACTGGCCAGTCTGAGCAGGGAGTGTTGTGCCCACCAATCAGGGCATAGATGGTTCTAGAAACTTAGCTCTGCCTGCAGGCTCACTGAGGTGCCCCTGTTTCAGTCACCTCTCCCAGAGTACCCCAGGCCCTGAGTGCTGTCTGATGTTCTGGTTCCTTCTTTGCTCTGGAAGCTGATCCCAGCCTGAGTCCTCCTGCCACCCTCCAGCAGCTTGTAGGGACATCATACTGGCTGCAAAGTAAGAAAAGGCTGGAGGTGCCATCTTCTTTCTCATCAGAATTCCATTTTCCCTTCTTCTTTTGTGTAAAATTCCTCTTTGGTCTGAGGCCAATGTGTCCTCTTCCATGAAGCCATTCTGGATTCTTCCAGGTGAAAAATACTCTCTCTGTACTGTGTAGGATTTGCTTATGCTTCCTGGCACCTGCTTCTCTGGCTCAGCAGACCTCGGGAAGGGAGGCTGTGCTGTGACCTGATGGGGGAGTCCCAAAGCCTGGCCAATGAGAGTCCGAGAATCCCAGCTCAGGACCACCTGGGATCCTTCCCACGAACCGGCATGTGACAAAGTACTAATAGGGCCACCTCCGTTACATTTTTCAAGTGCGGGCATTTGGCAAATACCTCTGACTATATAGGTTCAAATGTCAGATTGGTCACTCAGTGGCTTTCAGATAATCCGATTGGTCCCTTAGGGTCTGTGTCCTCGGGGTGGGGGTGGGGTTACTGTGATTTGGAAGAGGTTGATTATTTCCCACTCTACTAGGAGTGAAATTATACTCCAATTCTAGACGCAGAAGTGCAAATCGGCTCAGGAGCTCTCATTACTATTAACTATATTTTAAAATAAAAATGAACCAAAAACTGTGATAGCCCGTGGCAAAAAAAAAAAAAATTAAGCACCTCCTAACTATTTTCAAGCTTGCATTAAGAATGTCATTTTACTTTTCGGCTCACACTTTTCTCTCAATTCCACTGAGATTAAGAATCAAAGTTACTCATGCCTTTTCGGATTTAGAAAATGCTGTTCCTTTCTGGAAGTGTTGGTTTTTGAGCGTTTCAGGTAGAAGGAAACCTGAAGAAAACACACACCTTTTTCTCAGAGGAATGCATTTTCATGTACAAGTTTACATACAATTTCAGGGAGTCTATCCTTGGGGTCTCTGTTTCCTGGATTAAGGGCTTCTGTCTCCTCCGGAGCTCGGCGGCTCCTCACTTCCCTCTATCTTCCTCTCTCGCTGCCCTTCAGTGGGCACAGGGGATGTTCAATACGGACATTCCACGATGACGACCTCATTCTTGAGAACATCCTCTGGAAATTCACAACACTCACTTCTCCATCTTTGTGAAGTAGGACAAAGCTTCGGTTGAAACCCCCTAACGTACTACAAGAATGTGGCTCAGTGGTTCAGTATGGAGCGCCTTCCTGGGCCAGGCACAGGGTCCCGGAAAGGCTGGGGGGCACCGCAGACAAACAGAAGCTTTTAAAGCTAATGGTCCTGTATCTGGGTGCCAGGCTCTTCCCAGCATTTAGCACGAAGTTGGGTGAATATAGAGAAGACTCTTTAGTATTCACACGATCATGTGTTCAGGACAGATAAAATCCATTTACAATAGTTCCAAATGGTTTAACATATGGCTTGAAAAATAACAAAGAGAAAGGAGTTGTAAGGATGGATTGCATAGCGCTCCTTTTCTGGCTCCTAAAGCCAACGTGAGGTCCACACGGCTGACTTGTCAGGCAAATGGCGTAACTTTGGTGCTGAAAACACATTTGCAAAGATGGCTATTGGCTTGCAGAGATGTCCCCCTGATGCTAGCATTCCCCTCTATCACATGTTCTTGACAGCGGTTCTCCTTACCTGCAATCCTTAACACTTTGAGAGATGGTTGGCAAACCAAAGATCCAACAGAAAGATAATTCTTTTACTGCTGAATTCTGAAAAATCTTTATAGATTCTAGATGCAAATATTTTCTCCCAGTTTCTAGCTTGTCTTTTCATCCTCTTCCCAGAGCAGAAGTTTTTTATTGTGATGAAGTCCAATTTATCAATCATTCCTTCTATGGATACTTTTGGTGTCCAGTGTAAGAACTGTTTGCTTAGCCCTACACCCTGAAGATCCCCCCCTCTTTTTACCTAAAGATTTTACGGTTTTACATGTGAGTCCATGATCCACGTTGAGTTGATTTTTGTATAAGGTACAAGATAGACATTCTTTTTCTTGTCTAGGGGATGAAAAGATTAATTCTTGGACACCCATTTTGAAGCTGTTTATGGTGCTTTTATGTTTTCCCTTTGCTAGCTCTGGTGAAGAGGAAAACCCCTAGACGGATCTCTTTGCTTCTGTCCTTCAGCATCTCAGGATAGAGGGTCTCTGGATGGGTTCAGATACGAAACTGAAAACTTTCATGCTTTCACTGTTAAATCGTTTGCAAAGTTTTTTGATGAAATAGTCAAATGAATGTAAGATTACCAGCCAGGGTTATTTTATTTTATTTTATTTTATTTTATTTTATTTTATTTTATTTTATTTATTTATTTATTTATTTATTTTTAGAGAGTGAGCACACGCATGTGAGCAGGGTTGGGGGGCAGAGAGGGGCAGCAGGAGAGCAAGAGAGAGGATATTAAGCAGACTTCCCGCTGAGCGCAGGGACCAACTCCGGGCTTGATCTCATGACCTTGAGATCATGACCTGAGCTGAAATCATGAGTCAGACGCCCAACTGACTGAGACACCCAGGTGCCCCCTACAGTTATTTTATTTTAAAATGTTGTGCACAATTAGAGAGACCCTCTCTTTTCTCATGCTGCCAGCCCCATAATAAATTTGAAATCCAAGCAGGGACACCGAAACCTACAAGTTTTCACCCTTAAACTTCCTTTCAGTCACCTCCAGGTTCAAACGTCTCAAGACTCCACAGGGACACTCATTAATCCTGAGTCCTGAATAAACAGAGTGTCTAAGAGGAGCTCCCCACTGCTGCGCTAGGGTCAGGAGGTGAAACGTTTTGGGCAGGTCACTCTGCGACGCATTTATGGAGATAGAGGGGAACCCAGGAAGGGGTTGAGGTGGGAGGGTAAGCAGTCATAAAAGGGAGACCGTGGGTCTCTGTGAGCTGGGGGGGGGTGTTACCCTACTGCTGACTATGAGCCCAGATCTTCACACCACCAGCTGGATGTACCTTTCCTTCTTCATTATTTTCAGAAAAAATCAACAAGGTAAACAGAACTCACTTGCTTCGATCTTGACCTTGTGAATGACGTTTGGCTTTAAACGCATCCTCCCATGTGCATGGATATGAACTTCTGAGGTGCTCTGACCCCTGGCTCACACTTGTCCTTGGGTGGGACCTCGGCTTGCATTGACCCTGCTTCCTGTCTCATGGTGCTCCCAGCCTGGACCTGTCTCCCTGTCTCGGTCACTTCCTTACCCACAGGCCATCCCAACCACGGCCACAAACCACAAACCTTAGACTACAACTCACGCAACGCAAGTCTGCTCAAGTCACCACCCCCAGGATGACCCTTGACTTCTCCAGAAGGTTCTCCCCCATCCATGGCTGCTCCAAGCTTTCCCAACCCCACATCATGCACCCTCCCTGGCGTCTGTCATCCCTGCTCTGAAGTTGTCCTCTGGTTCTCTGGCTCAGCGATTGCCTGGAATCCTGCCTGGAGTCCATGGTCCCTGTCCAGCCTTCTGATCCACTCACCGCCAGACCCCTGTCAACAGCCCCTCTGCAGCCACTTATGCTCACTTGTAACCATCTTGTAGACTGATGAAGCTTGTACTCATGTGGTATTTTGACAAGAGTCTATTTTCCATTTATGGAGGTGAGTGGAAATATTCAAATAATCCTCAGTTTTTTGTTTTTAATATGAGGTCTTTCCTAAGTTTTCTGACTATATATGGACTAGAAATCGAGAAATGATGAAGTTTATAAAAATACCTGAAAGATAATCCCACAGCTATGCCGCTCTGAGACAGTGTAAGGGGTGAGTCAGTTACACAAGCTAAACAAAACTAGTTTCCTCTCCCCTGCCTTACCCTTTAACCAGGATGAGTAATAGATGCCTTTTTCTACAGATTAAAATACCAATTCTCATAACAAGATTTCAATAGCTTGTCTCGAGAATGCTTCTAGATGCCTTGGGATTGATTCTAGAATAAGACTTCTGAAAGTTAATAGAAAAGATAATCTGACCTCAAAGATGAGTAGCAATATAATGTAAATATATCAAATTCTTAGAGATTACCATTTATGATCACATTGTCTCTGTGTAGACCTGCACTTTTCATGAATAAATTCAGCTCTAAGTAACTGAAGGATTCTGCCTTTCATCCGCAACTACCTCTTAAGTGCTGATGCGCTCAAACTTTGATTTCTGTCCCAACTGCTCATCATTACATGATTCTTTAAAAGCTAGCTAATAAAATACCTTCACTCAACAAAGACCAGATTGCATAGCTGATAATTTCAAATTTTTTATGGAACAAGCTTCATTAACAGTGAATTTTTAATTACCAAGTGTCAAACTCCCTAATGCATATTTAGAGGAAGAGAATGTTTAGAATAAAATTGAAATTCTTCCAATTGTCCTTATTCTTTGGCACAGCTTCAAAATTATCTTGCAGAGTGAGGGGAGGGTTTTAAAAATTAACTATTAACTAAGCTCTCTTCTTATTTTTTTCTGCAACAAGTTAGAAGCTTTGGGGTGCAAGCAGAGCAGTAGGGCAACAGGTGGCCTCGTGGGTTGGGTTCCCTGGAAACACTCAGATGGAGGCCGTGGTTTACTGGGAAGACCACTCACAGGGATGGAGGGAGAGAAGCAGCACTGGGCAGAGAAGCTGGTGCCACTGAGCTGTGATGCAATTGGATGTGAGCTGTCGGCTGACCCCACAGGGAGCCCAGGAGCTAGGGGAACCCTTCAGAGATGTCCCAATGAGGGGGTTGGGTCTTTGTACCCAAACATGGCTATCCCTGGATGCAGCTGCCTGGGGTGGGTGGTGGGACTTTGCATGGAGCAGCTCCTTTAGACCCAGAACCATTCCTGGGGAGGAATTAGGCGAGGGGTCAGCACAACATACTAGGTAGCTGGGGACGGAGGCAGACTGGGTTGTGCCCAGAGTGATCAGTAAGGGGTCTCTCTTCTCTTGTTCACAGCAGTGGAACATGGTTAAGGAGATGGACAAAGACACACAGGGGCAGTTGGAAGATTTCTGCTGATCATGGTGCAGAAGATGAGCCTTGCAAAAGGGGCAATTGCCTCCAGCTGGGTAGCTGCAATCGTGCAAGGGATTTTAACAAAACATTGGCTTTCATCACAAAATGTCGGCTTTCATAAATGCAAGTGTTGCATTTATGTGGAGTTGGGGTAATTTTTTAAAATTTAAATTCAATTAGCCAACCTATAGTACATCATTAGTCTCAGATGTAGAGTTCAACAATTCGTCATTTGCATGTAACACCCAGTGCTCATCACACCATATGCCCTTCTTAATGCCCGTCACCCAGTGACCCCATCCCCCCGCCCACCTCCCCTCCAGCAGTCCTCAGTTTGTTTCCTATAGCTAAGAGTCTCTCATGGTTTGTCTCCCTCTCTGTTGACTTCTTATTCAGTTTTCCCTCCCTTCCCCTATGCTCCTCCATTTTGTTTCTTAAATTCCACATATGATGAAATCATATGATAATTGTCTTTCTCTGATTGGCTTATTTCACTTAGCATAATACCCTCTAGTTCCATCCACATCGATGTAAATGGTAAGTATTCATTTTTTCTGATGGCTGAGTAATATTCCATTTTGTATATATATACCACATCTTTTTTTATCCATTCATCTGTCGATGGACAAGAGACTCATTTTAGACCCAAAGACACCTCTAGGTTGAACGTGATGGGGTGAAACAGCATTTATCACGTTAATGGACATCAAAAGAAAGCTGGGGTAGCAATCCTTATATCAGAAAATTAGATTTTTTTTTTAAGATTTTATTTATTTATTCGACAGAGATAGAGACAGCCAGCGAGAGAGGGAACACAAGCAGGGGGAG
>NC_048219.1:195177052-195185147 GCF_002007445.2 Ailuropoda melanoleuca
AGGAGCCTGATGTGGGGCTCGATCCCATAACGCCGGGATCACGCCCTGAGCCGAAGGCAGATGCTTAACCAGTGCCACCCAGGCGCCCCCAGAAAATTAGATTTTTAAACCAAAGACTTTAGTAAGGGATGAAGAGAGACACTGTATCATACTTAAAGGGTCTATCCAACAAGAAGATCTAACGATTATAAATATTTATGCTCCTAACTTGGAGCAGCCAAATATATAAACCGATGAATAACAAAATTAAAGAAACATATTGGTAATAATACAATAATAATAGGGGATTTTGACACCCACTCACAGCAATGGATAGATCATCTAAGCAGAAGACCAACAAGGAAACAAGGGCTTTGAATGACACACTGGATCAGATGGACTTCACAGATATATGCAGAACATTCCATCCTAAAGCAACAGAATACACATTTGTCTCAAGTGCACATGGAACATTCTCCAGTATAGATCACATACTGGGTCACAAGTCAGGTCTCAACCGGTACCAAAAGATTGGGATTATTCCCTGCATATTTTCAGACCACAATGCTTTGAAATTTGAACTCAATCACAAGGGGAAATTCAGAAGGAACTCAAATACTTCGAGGCTAAAGAGCATCCTACTAAAGAATGAATGGATCAACCAGGAAATTAAACAAGAATTAAAAAAAATTCATGGAAACAAATGAAAATGAAAACACAACTCTTCAAAACCTTTGGGATGCAGCAGAGGTGGCCCTAAGAGGGAAGTGCACAGCAATACAAGCCTTTCTCAAAAAATTAGAAAAGTTTCAAATACATAAGCTAACCTTCCACCTAAAGGAGTTGGAGAAAGAACAGCAAATAAAGCCTAAATCCAGCAGAAGAGAAATAATAAAGATTAGATAAATCAATGAGATAGAAACCAAAAGAACAGAACAGATTGACGAAACTAGAAGCTGGTTCTTTGAAAGGATTAACAAGATCAATAAACTCCCAGCCAGACTTACCAAAAACAAAAGAGAAAGGACCCAAATTAATAAAATCATTAATAAAAGAGGAGAGATCATGACCAACACCAAGGAAATACAGACACTTTTTTTTAAAAAAGATTTTTTTTCTCATTTTTTAATTTAATTTAATTTTATTATATTATGTTAATCACCATACAGTACATCCCCAGATTCCGATGTAAAGTTTGATGCTTCATTAGTTGCGTATAACACCCAGTGCACCATGCAATACGTGCCCTCCTTACTACCCATCACCAGTCTATCCCATTCCCCCACCCCCTCCCCTCTGAAGTCTTCAGTTTGTTTCTCATAGTCCATAGTCTCTCATGTTTCATTCCCCCTTCTGATTACCCCCCTTTTCTTTATCCCTTTCTTCCCCTACCGATCATCCTAGTTCTTATGTTCCATAGATGAGAGAAATCATATGATAATTGTCTTTCTCTGCTTGACTTATTTCACTTAGCATTATCTCCTCCAGTGCCGTCCATGTTGCAGCAAATGTTGAGAATTCGTTCTTTCTGATAGCTGAGTAATATTCCATTGTATATATGGACCACAGCTTCTTAATCCAGTCATCTGTTGAAGGGCATCTCGGCTCCTTCCATGATTTGGCTATTGTGGACAATGCAGCTATGAACATTGGGGTGCATATGGCCCTTCTCTTTACTACGTCTGTATCTTTGGGGTAAACACCCAGTAGTGCAATGGCTGGGTCATAGGGTAGTTCAATTTTTAACTTTTTAAGGGACCTCCACACTGTTTTCCAGAGTGGCTGTACCAACTTGCATTCCCACCAACAATGTAGGAGGGATCCCCTTTCTCCACATCCTCTCCAACAATTGTTGTTTCTTGCCTTGTCTATCTTTGCCATTCTAACTGGCGTAAGGTGGTATCTCAGTGTGGTTTTGATTTGAATTTCCCTGATGGCTAATGATTTTGAACATTTTTTCATGTGTCTGTTAGCCATTTGTATGTCTTCATTGGAAAAGTGTCTGTTCATATCTTCTGCCCATTTTATGATTTGTTTATTTGTTTCTCGTGTATTGAGTTTGAGAAGTTCTTTGTAGATCTTGGATACCAGTCCTTTATCTGTGGTGTCCTTTGCAAATATATTCTCCCATTCCGTGGGCTGTCTCTTAGTTTTTTTGACTGTTTCCTTGGCTGTGCAGAAGCTCTTTATCCTGATAAAGTCCCATAAGTTCATTTTATCTTTTATTTCTCTTGCCTTTGGAGATGTGTCGTGAAAAAGGTTGCTCTGGCCGATGTCATAGAAGTTGTTGCCTATGTTCTCCTCTAGAATTTTGATGGATTCCTGTCTCACATTGAGGTCTTTCATCCATTTGGAGTTTATTTTTGTGTATGGTGTGAGAGAGTGGTCAAGTTTCATTCTTTTGCATGTAGCTGTCCAATTTTCCCAGCACCATTTATTGAAGAGACTGTCTTTTTTCCACCGGATGTTTTTTCCTGCTTTATCAAAGATTAGTTGCCCAAAGAGCCGAGGGTCCATTTCTGGGTTCTCTATTCTGTTCCATTGGTCGATGTGTCTGTTTTTGTGCCAGTACCATGCTGTCTTTGTGATCACAGCTTTGTAGTACAGCTCGAAATCCGGCATTGTGATGCCCCCAGCTTTGTTTTTCCTTTTCAACAGTTCCTTGGAGATTCGGGGCCTTTTCTGGTTCCATACAAATTTAAGGACTATTTGTTCCAGTTCTTTGAAAAATGTCCTCGGTATTTTGATCGGGATAGCATTGAAAGTGTAGATTGCTCTGGGTAGTATGGACATTTTAACTATGTTAATTCTTCCAATCCATGAGCATGGAATATTTTTCCATCTTTTTATGTCTTCCTCAATATCTTTCAAAAGTGATCTATAGTTTCTAGCATATAGGTCCTTTACGTCTCTGGTTAAGTTAATTCCAAGGTAACGCATGGTTTTTGGTGTTATTGTAAATGGGATGGATTCCCTAATTTCTCTTTCTTCAGTCTCGTTATTCGTGTATAGAAATGCAACTGATTTCTGGGCATTGATTTTGTATCCTGCCACCTTACTGAATTGTTCTATAACTTCTAATAGTTTGGGAGTGGATTCCTTTGGGTTTTCCATATAGAGTATCATGTCATCTGCAAAGAGAGACAGTTTGACTTCTTCTTTGCCGATTTGGATACCTTTGATCCCTTTTTGTCTTCTGATTGCTGTTGCAAGGACTTCTAGTACTATGTTGAATAATAGTGGCGAGAGTGGGCATCCTTGTCGTGTTCCTGATCTTAAGGGAAAGGCTTCCAGCTTTTCCCCATTGAGAATAATGCTTGCAGTAGGCTTTTCATAGATGGCTTTTATGAGATTGAGAAATGTACCCTCTATTCCTACACTCTGAAGGGTTTTAATCAGGAAAGGATGCTGTATTTTGTCAAATGCTTTTTCTGCATCAATTGAGAGGATCATATGGTTCTTGAGTCTTTTCTTGTTGATATGATGTATCACATTGATTGATTTGCGAGTGTTGAACCATGCTTGCATCCCAGGTATGAATCCCACTTGGTCATGATGGATAATCCTTTTAATGTACTGTTGGATTCTATTAGCAAGGATCTTGTTGAGGATTTTGGCATCCATATTCATTAGAGAAATCGGTCTGTAATTCTCCTTTTTGAGGGGGTCTTTGCCTGGTTTGGGGATCAAGGTAATATTAGCCTCATAGAATGAGTTTGGTAGCTTTCCTTCTGTTTCTATTTTTTGAAATAGCTTTAGGAGAATAGGTATTATTTCTTCTTTGAATGTTTGGTAGAATTCCCCAGGAAAACCGTCTGGGCCTGGAGTTTTATTATTTGGAAGGTTGTTTATCACTGACTCAATTTCTTCATAGTTAATTGGCCTATTTAAGAAATCTATTTCTTCCTGTTTCAGTCTTGGTAGTTTATAGGTTTCCAGGAAGGCCTCCATCTCTTCCAGATTGTTTAGTTTTTTGGCATATAGCTGTTGATAAAAGTTTCTAATAATCCTTGCAATTTCAATGGTGCTGGTCGTGACCTCTCCCTTTTCAGTCATAATTTTAATAATCTCAGTCCTTTCTCTTTGTTTTTGGACAAGTTTTGCCAGTGGTCTATCAATTTTATGGATTCTCTCAAAGAACCAGCTTCTAGTCCTGTTGATCTGCTCTACTGTGGTTCTGGTCTCTAATTCATTGATTTCTGCTCTAATCTTGGTCAACTCCTTCCTTGTCAGTGGGTTAGGCCTGTCCCTCTGTTGCTGTTCCAGTTTCTTGAGGTGAGAATATAGAAACTGCATTTTAGATTTTTCTATTCTTTTGAGTGAGGCTTGGATGGCTATGTATTTCCCCCTTAGGACTGCCTTTGCAGTATCCCATAGGTTTTGGACCGTTGTGTATTCATTCTCGTTGGTCTCCATAAATTGTTTAATTTGTTTTTTGATTTCCTGGTTTATCGAGTCATTCTTGAGCAGGATGGTTCTTAGCCTCCAAGTGTTTGAGTTTCTTCCAGGTTTTTCCTTGTGGTTGAGTTCCAATTTCAGAGCGTTGTGGTCTGAGAATATGCAGGGGATAATTTCAATCTTTTGGTATTGGCTGAGACCTGTTTTGTGTCCCAGAGCATGATCTATTCTTGAGAATGTTCCATGGGCATTTGAATAGAATGAGTATTCTTTGGTTCTGGGGTGTAGTGTTCTATATATATCTATGAGGTCCAACTCGTCGAGTATGGCATTCAAAGCCTTTGATTCTTTGCTTAGTTTTTGCCAGGGTGTTCTGTCTATTTCTGATAGTGGGGTGTTGAGGTCCCCTACTATTACTGTGTTCTTATCTATATGTCTCTTTATTTTGGTTAAGAGTTGGCTTGTGTATCTTGCTGCTCCCCTGTTGGGGGCATATATATTAATAATTGTCATATCCACTTGTTGAATACTTCCTTTAAGAATAATATAGTGCCCTTCTGTATCTCTCTCTATGGCCTCTAGTTTAAAATCCAGTCTATCTGATATGAGAATTGCTACTCCAGCTTTCTTTTGAGGTCCATTTGCGTGGAAGATGGTACTCCATCCCCTTACTCTAAGTCTGAATGCATCTTTGGGTTCAAAATGAGTCTCTTGTAGACAGCAAATGGATGGGTCATGTCTTTTTATCCAATCTGCAACCCTGTGGCGTTTTATGGGAGAGTTTAAGCCATTTAGATTGATAGAGATTATTGACAGATATGATTTTAATGATGCCATTTCTCTTTAAAGTCTTTGTATCGGTTGTGACTTGCTGCTCTGTATCACTCTTGGGGCCTTTTTACCTTTATAGAGCCCCCCTTAATATCTCCTGTAGGGCTGGTTTCGTGGTTACGAAATTGGTTAATGATTGGCGATTTTGGAACGTCTTTATTTCTCCATCAATTCTGAATGACAGCTTTGCTGGATAAAGGATCCTTGGCTGCATGTTTTTCTCTGAAAGAGCTTTAAAAATGCCCCCCCAAGCCTTTCTCTCATTCCAGGTCTCTGTAGACAGGTCTGACGTAATCCTGATACCTTTGCCTTGGTACGTGAGAAATTTCTTTGCCCTGGCCGCTTTCAATACTGTATCCTTGGATCTAATATTTGCGAATTGCACTATGACATGCCGTGGCGTAGGTTTGTCCTGGTTGAGCTTGGATGGGGTCCTCTCTGCCTCTTGGACACGAATGCTTGTTTCCCTTGCTAGATTAGGGAAGTTTTCAGCTACAATTTGTTCAAATATCTCTTCTAGACCTCTGTTTTTCTCCACCCCTTCAGGGATGCCGATGATTCTGACATTGGATCGTTTCATAGAGTCAGTAATCTCCCGTAATCTACATTCGTGGGCGTGGATTTTTTTAAGACCAGCTTCTATTTTCGTTTTTTCTTCTACTAACCCATCCTCCAATTCGCTAACGCGTTCCTCTGCCTCGGTGACCCTGGCCGTCAGAGCCTCTAGTTTTGACTGTATTTGGCCCACTGAGTTTTTAATTTCTGTCAGATTCGCTCTCATTTCTGCCCTTAGGGATTCTATATTCTCAGCAACGCTTTCTCTGATGCTTTTTTCAAGTTTACTCATCATCTTGACCATTGTTGCTCTGAATTCCATTTCTGATAATTGGGATACATCCATATGTATTAATTCTGTGGCCGAGGCCAATTCTGTGGCAGAGGCCACAGACTCATTATCTTTTCTTTGCTGGGGGGGACTTCTCCTTCTCGTCATTCTGATGAAGAGAGATTGCAGGGTTGTCCAGAGCCCAAGTGTTGACTGGGACCCAGGCCGTGCGCCCTTGTTTTATAGAGATCTTAGGGATGTGGGCTTCTTCCTTAAAGAGTTTATTTATTTATTTGAGAGAGAGAGAGACAGTCAGCAAGAAAGGGAACCCAAACAGGGGAGTGAGAGAGGAAGAAGCAGGCTCCCAGCGGAGAAGCCCGCTGAGGGACTCCTTTCCGGAAGCCGGGATCACGCCCTAATCCGAAGACAGGCACTTANACACCCTAATCCGAAGACAGGTGCTTGGTGACTGCGCCACTCAGGCGCTCCGGGTTGTGGGCTTCTTGATTTTTCAGCCTGCCTTCTGGGGGAGGGGCCTGCCTGCAGGTACTCAGAAAACCCTGTTTGGGTAGAGTCTCTGTGTCCCTTGCGAGGGGGGATGGGGATGGGCACCCTGTGAGCCGGTATTTCCGGGCTTTTGTTCTCTGGCGGCTTTCCCTGGCGGTTTGCTATGCCTCTTCTGAGAGAGCAGCAGCGGCTGAAATTCAGCCTCTGTCTCAGAACAGAGGGATCGCGGATCGTTCTCCACTGATGTTCTGGCCACTTTAACTCTGTTTCTGTTGGTGCTGCTCAGCCCTGCAGCATCCCAGGCTGTGCACCCCACACCCAGCGTCCCAGCCCTCACTTCCAGGGCCGTCGCATCTCTGTCCTTTGTGTTTACAACCCCGCCAGGTGCCAGTCGCCAGCCGCCCCGCACCGGAGCTCCCCGTCTCAGTCTGGTGTCTCACGGGTGCTGACCGCGAGTCCGCCTGCTCCCCCGTGCCGGTGGCCCTCGAGCTGCCAGCCGCCAGCCGCTCCGTGTGCACTCCCGGAGCTCCCGGTCTCAGTCTGGTGTCACAGCGGGTGCCGACCGCGAGTCCTCCTGCTCCCCCGTGCAGGTGGCCCGCCAGCCGCCAGCCGCCCCGCACACGCTCNCACACCCGGCGTCCCAGCCCTCACTTCCAGGGCCGGCACGTCTCTGTCCTTTGTGTTTCCAACCCCGCCCGCCGCCAGCCGCCCCGCGCGGGCTCCCGGAGCTCCCCGTCTCAGTCTGGTGTCTCACGGGTGCTGACCGCGAGTCCGCCTGCTCCCCCGTGCAGGTGGCCCTCCAGCCGCCAGCCGCCCCGCGGACGCTCCTGGAGCTACCGGTCTCAGCCTGGATCCAGTGAGCACACCAGAGCTCCGGAGCTCCGTGAGATGCTTGGTGGCGCGTGCGCTCCCGGCTCACGGTCTCAGTCTGCTGTTTAGAGGATGCGGGTCCGCGGTCTGCCCGCTCCCCGGTGCAGGTAGCCCGCCAGCCGCCCCGTGCGCGCTCCCGGAGCTCCTGGTCTCAGTCTGGACCCAGTGAGCACACCGGAGTTCCGGAGTTCCGTGAGATGCTTGATAGTGCGCGCCCTTGGCTCACGGTCTCATTCTGCTGTCTCAAGCGTGCAGGTCTGCGGTCCATCTGCTCCCCCGTGCAGGTGACTACCGCTTCCCGGGGCCCTGACATGGCGGCTCCCTCCCCCTCNGACACGGCGGCTCCCTCCCCCTTCTGTTTAGCTTCCGATATCTGTGCGCGGTTTCACGGCTCCCCGCTTCGTACCTCGATACTCAGCGCTGGAGATGTTCATTTGTAGAGATCCAGATGTATCTTCCTGCGTCTCAGGCTGATTCCGTGGATGTTCCTGCTGGTCTGGTACCTATCCAGCTCAACTCAGGGGACAGGCTGAAAAAGGGGTCCCCTACTCCTCCGCCATCTTAACTCCTCCTCCTGGAATTTGTATTTCAAATTTATACTTTAAAAACTACTCCTATTTTGGGGCGCCTGGGTGGCACAGCGGTTAAGCGTCTGCCTTCGGCTCAGGGCGTGATCCCAGCGTT
>NC_048219.1:195185295-195206111 GCF_002007445.2 Ailuropoda melanoleuca
AAAATCTTAAAAAAAAAAAAAAACAAAAAAAAACTACTCCTATTTTAGTCAGTACGCTTTAGCAGTTCCCTAAATCTCTAGTCTGTATCTACTGTGTAAAATGCTGGGGACACTACTATAATTATTTTATCCTGGTGCTGTGTTAAGTCACCTAAAATCTAATAGGGGAGAGNCAGCAAGGAAACTGAAGCAGTAATCAAAAATCTCCCAACAAACAAGAGTCCAGGGCTGGATGGCTTCCCAGGGGGAGTTCTACCAAATATTTTAAAGAAGAACTAATACCTATTCTTCTGAAGCTATTTCAAAAAATAGAAATGGAAGGAAAACTTCCAGACTTGTTTTATGAGGCCAGCATTGCCTTGATCCCAAAACCAGACAAAGACCCACTCAAAAGGAGAATTACAGACCAATATCCCTGAAGAACATGGATGCCAAAATTCTCACCAAGATACTGGCCAATAGGATCTAACAGTACGACAGAAGGATTATTCATCATGACCAAGTGGGATTTTTTCCCTGGGCTGCAAGGGTGGTTCAACATTCACAGCCCAATCAATGTGATACATCATGTTAATAAAAGAAAGGACAAGAACCATATGAACCTCTCAACAGATGCAGAAAACGCATTTGACAAAATACAGCATTCTTTCTTGAGCACAACTCTCCACAGTGAAGAGATAGAGGGAACGTACCTCAACACCATAAAAGCCATCTCTGAAAAGCCCACAGTGATTATCATTCTCAAGGGGGAAAAAGTGAGAGCTTTTACCCTAAGGTCAGGAGTTTGGGTATTGTCATTGTATATCCACCATCCTCCTTTCTCGCCTGCTCACAATTCCTGACTCCTTGGTCCAATCATTTGTCCTTGATGATGTAGCCTGTCCCATTTCTCTCCTGAACCCACACGAGGAATGTGACCATGGCTGCCTGAAGCAAGAGTGGGGTCTCTGTCTCTGTCTCTGGACAGAGTCACGGATGGACCATAACCCTTAAGGATCCATTCTCCTGAGTCAATTCAGATCGGACTTTTGGTCAGCTGTGAAGGAGCTGTCTGTGCAGAAATGCTACTTTAAACATAATCACGCTTTAGGATGATTTGAGTTTCCAACCTGAGCTCCATCTCCCATAGGTGAGGTTTCTGCTGGGACAATGCTGTCCTGGGAGCACACCTCCCCACGTGCTCGAAGGCAAAGACCCCTCCAGTTCCTGCCCCAAGATAGCAGCACCTCCTCTCTCCCTGTACAAGGGGAGGCCTGGCCCAAAGTGACACTGTTTGAATTCTGATTTCCTTTGGGTAGTAAGAAACAAACACTTCCAACAAAATATATCCAATATGTCAATGTGAAGTGATAAATTTGAACAAACACACTTTAGTTAGAGTAGTTATTATTTTGACTTTGCAGTGGTCACCTGGTCTCTACCCTTGAGGAAAGACGAGGGGGATCATTTATTTTGAGGGAAAAAAATTCAAAGCTATCACATATTTGAATAACACATAAAGTATCGAAGTCACTAAAACCACCTTTATCCTCATAGGTATTTATTATAAGTCCTAGAGAGGATGGTGACCAGTGACGGAGCAACATAAAAAAATACGGAAAAACAGTTGGTGGAACAGTTTCCTAGGAAACGAATGACTGCAATCTCAGGAGATTTGAGATCATGCCACAGATTCAAAGCAAAAAAGCCCCTTAAAAGACAGTTTCTTCTAAAATTCCAAATTCCTTACCTTGGTTTTTTCCTTCGTGCCTTTCTTTTCCTTTTCTTTTTTAGGTTTCTTGGGTTTCTTGGCCGCCTTCTTTTTGTCTTTCTCTTCTTCTTCTTGGTTTGCAATAATATCTTCAGTAACCTGGCAAGACACACAAAGTAAGCATCACGATTCCATGGAGCCCGATCAAGACGAGGACTGCTTTTCTTGTCCGGAGGAAGTGTTTGTGCTGGTCAGTGCCCGCTCCCTCCCCGCTCTGCTCATCTCCACGGCCGCCTCCCTCTGGCTGGATTCATCATTGAGGCAGCAGTCGGATCTCAGGGAGCAGATGAGGGGGAGTTTGGACATTTCTGAACCCAGTTCCCTGCTCCCCCCACCCTCCTGCCCATTCAGAGCCACTCTCGCCCCCAGGGCTCCCGCGAACGTGAGGGAGGTCATGGCTTCCTCAGTGTCTCTGCGGCGGCCAGGGTGCCGGCCCACCCTCACCTCTTCCCCGGTGGAGCTGAGGACACCCAGAGTTCCCTGCCTGAACTCCACATGACAGTTGCTCTTGCTCTAACTTTGCTTTCCCATAAAGGATCGCACATCTCTTCTCAGGGTTGGTTTCTTTCCCCTGTATTTTCTACAGTGCCAAAACCTTACTTATGCTCCCCAAATTTTAAATATTTCTTAAGAAGTACCGGGCTCACATCGGATTAGCATCACTGGAGAATTAGTAAGGGTTTGTAGAACACCATGTAATCTGTTCTATACAACAGATGTTTGCTGAGCTCCCACTTGCTGTGGCAGAGAGACTTCTGGGAGATGTGAGGCGGTAGAAGCTACGTCATGTCACTGGTCATGTGACCGAGGGAAGTGGCATAACATCTCTGGGACCCAATTTCCTTGTTTCATTTTCTAAAATCCAGTCAGTACTTCCATCCGTTGGACTTCTGATAAGCCAAGCACGGTTCTGAGAGCTGCGCAAAGATGCACTCATTTACTGCTAAATGCAGCCTGCGGTGCGAGCTGTCCCCAGCCCGGTTTACGGATAAGAGAGCAGGGCACAAAGCGTGCCGTCTCGTGGCCATGGACACGCAGCGGGTGAGTGCCGAGCTGGGATTCAAACAGACGCTAAACAGGACGAGTTTCACAACGTAGAAAGAAAAGAGGCAAGATGTGGAGCAACGTACATAAATTTATCCTATCATACAAAATGCATTTGGTTAAATAAAAAAAGTAACACTCTACAGTTTCAGGATAAATACATACGTGGTCAAAGCACAAAGATATATGCGGGAATGACAAACAGCAAATTCAGTACAGTGGTTACCTCTGGAGAGCAAGGTAGGCAACAAAACAAAAGGGCTAGTGTCCTTTCCCTTCTACTGTGTTGTACTAAACCAGCCTCCTGGGATCAAGTCTACTTGTTCATGCCTTGTTAGTGATTTAGTCAGTGCGCAAGTTTATTTTCTAGTATTATATACATATGTATTTTAAAGATTTTATTTTATTTATTTGACAGAGAGAGAGACAGCCAGCGAGAGAGGGAACACAAGCAGGGCGAGTGGGAGAGGAAGAAGCAGCCTCCCAGCGGAGCAGGGAGCCCGATGCGGGGCTCGATCCCAGGACTCCGGGATCACGCCCTGAGCTGAAGGCAGACACTTAATGACTGAGCCACCCAGGCACCCCTCTAGTATTATATTCTTGATATTTATACATATATTATTCTCAGGAGTTTATTCACACTTTTAAAAATATAAAAGACAGCTTTACCATGAACAAATCAGGATATCTTGGTCCCATCTGGACTTAAAAACAACACCAACGTTATAGTCATTAGTCATGTGTCCCCTTCCCACTATCCAGAGGCCAACCTCTCCCAGGCTCCCGTGAAGCTCTCGGTGGGGTGAGGCTCAGGAAAAGGGTGCTGGTGAGCCTAAGAGGTGACGTATGTGGTGTGCACATTATTTGGTAATAAAAAGTGTGTCTTTAGATGGAATTAAAAGTCCCTTGTCCAAGTGGCAATGTTTTCCTCGGGGATCAGGCTCACTTCAACTCATAGAGCCAAATCGTGGCCGCTCTGGACTTTTACGTTTGGAGCACTTAGGAAACATGAACACTTTTTTGCTCCTTGGAAGTTCGGAAGCTTTCAGAAATGCACAGACGATTTTTAAAAAATGACCTGATGTATAAACTGTGAGCAGCTACAAAAAGGAGGAATCCTTATTTGTGGAACATACAATTCAGTGTATCTTGTAAAACCTTCTCCATTGTATTATTTATTTCCTCTATATCCTTAGTTTATTAATTTAATACTTCGATAAATACATTCACGCGGCCCACAATTAAAAACTTACAAAAGATCAAGTTGTGAAACGTTCCGTTCCCATGCTGTGAGCCAGCCAGTAAGATCTGCTTTCTAAAGCAGCCCCAATACCTTGGAGGTGCTTCCAGAGACACCTTAAATAGCTATATGCAAATATACGTGCGTACACACACGCACGCATGTGCACACACACACCCACCACTGTGTTACGTTCACCAATCACACGCTTGAAAAGGGTATGTGATTGGAGTTTGTCTCTTTTTTAAGCCAATGTTGAATTTGTTTTTCTCTTGATTTTCAACTCGAGCAAATCTTCCCAAGTACACAAATATGTACACATGTATACACGCAGATACACAACGTAAACATAGCTTGGTCATTTTATTCCAACATCAGTGTCTCGTACACACTGTCCTTGTTGTACATTATGCTCCAAATAATGTCCCTGGCTTTCTTCGCAGTGAAGAGAGCGCTTCCTTGTTCTGTTTTCGTGGGTGCACTTTAGATGATCCAGCCGTTCTCCTACCAATGGAATTAGGTTGTTTCCAACCGTCTGCTGTTACTAACAGCGCCGCACACATAAATGCTGCAAATATCATTTTGCAGGTGTACGAGCATATTTGCAGCAGAAATTCCTAAAAGTAGAAATGCCGGATCAAGGGTATGTATGTACATTTGTAATACTGTCAAACTGCCTCCGTTGGGCTGTGCCAACTCACGCCTCTGCCAGGCCTGCGGGCGGGCGCTGCTTTCCCCATCTGCTCTGACACCGTGTGACACAGTCTGTTATGTTTGTCAACTGAACGGCTGCAGAAATAGTCTGTCACGGTAGTTGTTTTGGGTTTTCTAAGATGTCAGTGCTGAATTTATTTTGCTCATGCTCTTCAGCAATTGCAAAGCCTCCCGAAGTGAGAGGCACACTTTATTGTCCTAGGAAGTCAGCCACCATATTTTCGGTAAACTGTGGGGTCTGAAGGCCAGATCTGGCCCACCACCTGTTTTCTTTTATAATAGTATAATATATTATAGTTTTATTGAGGCATATTTTACATAGTATACGTCCGTCCATTCCAAGGGTGCGATTCAATCATTTTTAGCACATTTACCAAGTTGTGGAACCATCACCACGAGCCAGTTTTGGAACATTTCCATCATCCCAGGGTGACCCCTCATGTCCACTGTCAGTCTCTTTCTTTTTCCTCCATTCCTTGCCAGGCCTCTGCTAATCTCCTCTCGGCCTCTGTTCACTTTGTGTGGACATTTCCTGGGAATAGAATCATAAAATGTGTGGTCTCTTAGGTCTGGTTCCTTTCCCTTTGCACCGCGGTTTTGAATCTACCCATGTTGTTGCACATCTCAATTGCTTTTTCCTTTTTTATCACCAAATAATATTCCATTGCTGGATGCACCACAATGGCCTATCCAGGCACCAGCTGATGGATATGTAGGCTGTTCCAAATGTTTGGCTATAACGAGTAATGCTCCTATATTCACGTACAATCTTCTTTGTATGGACACATTTTCATTTCTCTTGGATAGAGTACCAACAGTGGACAGCTGGCTCATTTGGTACGCTCATATTTATTTAACTTTTAAGAAATGGACAAGCGTTTCCCAAAGTGGCTGCGCCATTTTGCATTCCTACCAGCACCATCGCAGGGTTCCTTTTCCTCTACACCCTCAACTTTTGTTACTGTCTTCTTGATTATGGCCATCCTAGTGGGAATGAAATGGTCTCACTGCAGTTTTAAGTTTTATCTCCCTAAAGACAATGATACCAAGCATCTATTCATGTGCTAATTAGCTATTCATACAGGATCCTTTGTGAATTGTCTATTCAAGTCTTTTGCTCATTTTTTGATTGAATTGTCTTCTTATTGAGATGCAAGAGTTCTTCGTTTATCCTGGATACAAATCTCTTACCAGGGATTCATTTTCATATCTTCCCCCAGTCTGTTTTTGTCTTTGCATTTTTCTTGATGGCATCTTTTGAAGTGCAAAAGTTTTGAATTTTGATGAGGTTCATTTATCAATTTTGTCTGTCAGTGTAGTTTTAATTTGCGTTTCTATGTGTGGGGTTCATCTTCTTCTATGTTGGATATCTTTTATTGTGTTTTAGACCCATTTGCATTTTCTTTTCCGAGAAATGTCTGTTAATATCCTTTGGCTTTTTAAAATATTGAGTTATTGATCTTTTTTTATAGAGCCGTAGGAGCTCTTTATATATGAGAAAAATGCTCTCCTGTGTGTAGTGCTTGTTACAAGTAATTACCCTACTGTGTCATCGGTCATTTGACTTCACTTGGGGTCTGTTTGCCATGCAGGTTAGAAAATTTTCGTGTGTATCATTTAAAATTTCATTTTTTTTCTTCTATGACCCCTGGATTGCGCAACAGAGGTAGAAACGTCTTTCCCCACTCTGAGGTTATAACATTTCTTCCTTGGCCTCTTCTAGTTCTTTGGTGTTTTGTTTTGTTTGGCATTTAAGTCTTTGATCCATCTAGAATCATTCTGGGGTGAGGTATAAAGAAACAGAGATTTAATTTTCTTCTTTTTTTCAGATGACAACCTGGTTATTCTAATCCCATTTATTAAATATCCCCCCTTCCCCAAGAAAGGCGCAATGCCATCTTTGTTATCTACTAAATTGGCATATGTATTTGGGTATATTTCTTGACTTTCTATTCTTTTCCACTGATGTGTCTTTCTAGCCTGTGCCAATGGGTTCTTAATCATGGCTCAATACTGCACGGCTACTTCCTTCTCATTATATTGTGTAATTACATGCAGAATTTTACTGGTTATTCTTGAGTATTTACTTTCACCTCAAGTTTAGAATCAGGTTGGTCACCTTCTGTGTGGCCTGCCCCTGCCCCCAACATAATGCCATTGATATTTTTGTTTAGATCACATCACACGTGCACATGATGTTTGGGAGAAGTGATGTATTTACAATGCGGAATATCCCTACCTAAGAACACAGTGTGCTTTTCCCTCTTTCCATTTCATCCCTCACACTTTTTAAAACTTTTCTTTACCCAGAACACGCATTTATTATTAAGTTTGTTCCTGAATGCTTTATCTTTGCGTTGTTGATACTGTTGTAAATGGACTGTTTTGTTGTATTTTCTATCTAGCTGCTGTTTGTACACACCAAAGCTTTTGCTCTCTGTAACTCCGCGTCTTCCTTCTCACAGTTTATTTTTTTATTTTTATTTTTTTATGTTTTTTTATTACATTATGTTAGTCACCATACAGTACATCCCTGGTTTCTGATGCAAGGTTCGATGATTCATTAGTTGTGTATAACACCCAGTGCACCACGCAATCCGTGCCCTCCTTACTACCCATCACCAGTCTATCCCATTCCGCCACCTCCCTCCCCTCTGAAGCCCTCAGTTTGTTTCTCAGAGTCCATAGTCTCTCATGGTTCACTCCCCCTTCTGATTACCCCCCTTTCTTCTCACACTGTTTAGTTTTCAATTCATTCTTTTGCTTTTCTAAGTGTAGAGCATACCTGCAAAAAGCGATCGTTTTGCCTTTTCCTTTCCAATTTCTATATCTCTGTGCTCTTTCTGTGTCCAGTAGTGTTCATAGATCCTAATGGACAGCAGAGACAATGGTCATCCTTGTATTTTTCATGACATTGGTAGAATTGTTTCTAGTGACTTCCATTAAGCATAATATTAGATCTTGAACTAAGAAATACTTTGTCACGTTAAAGAAGTATCCTTATGTTCTAATTTTTTGTTTCATTTTAATTGAATTTTATTTTTTATTTTTTTTCAGAGAAAATGCTTACTTATATTTTGAAATATGTCTACTCTTTGTAAACATATAGTATATAGCTAATGTTGACATATTCTTCCATTGCCAGATTTTTGCAACATGATGTATCATAAAAATTTTCTCTTGGAAAATATGAAAAATAGAAAAAAAGAAAAAGCAAAATTATTTAAAATTTCCCATCCTAGAAATAATTACTTTTTAGATGCAGTTTACTTCTTCCTGTATTTTTGTATGCATAGACCAGGAATTGCAGATTTTTCCGTAAAGGGCCAGAGAGTAAATATTTTAGGCTTTTCACACAGATGGTTTTGGTCACAACTAATTGTTTCATTTTTAAAAATCAAGAACGGACGTTGAATTGTAAAAGGCCCAACCAGCATCCACAGAGATGCACTCATGGCTTTCCCTTTTGGCTCTCTTTATAGGATGCGATGTATTCACAGACACACCCTCCACCCCAGCCGTTCTTGCAATCGGGAATAAATGCCGCTTGACTGTGGTGTTTTGCTTATTGAATGTGCTGCTGGGTTTGTGTGCTAATATTTCAGGTTGAATGTTTGGATTAATACTTGTGAGGAAGACTAGTCTGTGGTTCTGTCCGCGCTGGGCCTTCTTTGGGAACGTTGGCATCAAGGTGATCATGCTCACTGTGTAGAAAGTTCGTCTTGCTTGTTTTTTTAACAAATGTAAAGTTGCCCCTTTATGTACAGGCTGTAATGGTTATGCTTGGTCTGTCTCTTCGTCCCCTCCTCTCCTTGGTGACAGTTACTGTGACGTCCTGCGAGACTTCCGTGTGTACTGCGGCAGGTACACTGCACGCGTCACCTCATCTAACCGTTACGTCAGCCCAGGGAGGGAGGCGCATGGGGAAGGAGCCCCCTGAGTGGCGGGACTGTGGTTCATCCCCTCTACCCTGTCCGGACTCTTCCATCACTTGTCTTTACAAGTCATGCTGCTTTGTGGCCTTCTTTGTCTTATTTTAACATATTAACCAGGACATTTTCATCTTCTTCTGTTTTTAGTCAACATTAACCCTACTCTTGAATGTTTCTCGTGGATACAATGTAGACATTGCACCAGCATTCTTTTTTTTTTAATTTTTTAATTTTTTTATTATATTATGTTAGTCACCATACAGTACATCCCTAGTTTTTGATGTAAAGTTCCATGATTCATTACTTGCATATAACACCCAGGGCACCANGATGTAAAGTTTGATGCTTCATTAGTTGCATATAACACCCAGGGCACCATGCAATACGTGCCCTCCTTACTACCCATCACCAGCCTATCCCATTCCCCTCCCCTCCCCTCTGAAGCCCTCAGTTTGTTTCCCAGAGTCCATAGAGACTATGGANCTCTGAAGTCTTCAGTTTGTTTCTCATAGTCCATAGTCTCTCATGTTTCATTCCCCCTTCTGATTACCCCCCTTTTCTTTATCCCTTTCTTCCCCTACCGATCCTCCTAGTTCTTATGTTCCATAGATGAGAGAAATCATATGATAATTGTCTTTCTCTGCTTGACTTATTTCGCTTAGCATTATCTCCTCCAGTCCCGTCTATGTTGCAGCAAATGTTGAGAAATCGTTCCTTCTGATGGCTGAGGAATATTCCATTGTATCTACNTTTGGGCAACTAATCTTTGATAAAGCAGGAAAAAACATCCGGTGGAAAAAAGACAGTCTCTTCAATAAATGGTGCTGGGAAAATTGGACAGCTACATGCAAAAGAATGAAACTTGACCACTCTCTCACACCATACACAAAAATAAACTCCAAATGGATGAAAGACCTCAATGTGAGACAGGAATCCATCAAAATTCTAGAGGAGAACATAGGCAACAACTTCTATGACATCGGCCAGAGCAACCTTTTTCACGACACATCGCCAAAGGCAAGAGAAATAAAAGATAAAATGAACTTATGGGACTTTATCAGGATAAAGAGCTTCTGCACAGCCAAGGAAACAGTCAAAAAAACTAAGAGACAGCCCACGGAATGGGAGAATATATTTGCAAAGGACACCACAGATAAAGGACTGGTATCCAAGATCTACAAAGAACTTCTCAAACTCAATACACGAGAAACAAATAAACAAATCATAAAATGGGCAGAAGATATGAACAGACACTTTTCCAATGAAGACATACAAATGGCTAACAGACACATGAAAAAATGTTCAAAATCATTAGCCATCAGGGAAATTCAAATCAAAACCACACTGAGATACCACCTTACCCCAGTTAGAACGGCAAAAATTGACAAGGCAGGAAACAACAATTGTTGGAGAGGATGTGGAGAAAGCGGATCCCTCCTACATTGTTGGTGGGAATGCACCGGCATTCTTAATCCTGGAATCCTTACCTTTCTAAGCTAACAGGAAACGCATTTGGCCCCTGGCTGTGGCCTTTCAAGACACAACTTGGGCCTGACAATTTAGCTGCAGGGACAAGACCTCACTGGGTAACGAAGGGAAATAACACCAGGTTGAAAGGACAGTCACTCAAGGCAGGGCTTGATGAACTGCCAAATGGCAGGGTGGATAGTATGTGGTCACTGAGGTCTGAGGAGGACAGAAGTCTGCCAGAGGCTGGAGCAGGAGCTGGTGGTGTCAGCTCCCGAAAGGGAGGTGGGGGAAGAGCACGTCCCTCTGACCCCAACAGCTCACTCGGGGGAGCACAGGGAGACGGGAGGCTGACCGGGGGGCTGAGGTGGAGAAACCCTGATTTACAGCAGAGCTTTTACTGCTGTGTAGTGCTCCGTGCTCCTTACCTGGGTCCCTCCTCACGAGCAGTAGCCTGTGTTCTTTGTCAGTGCTGTAAACGGGGCGGCCCGAACTACTCTTTCAATCATCTGCGGCAGGGGTCGGCAAATCATACTGCATGGGCCAAATCTGGCCCACTGCCCAGTTTGTAAATAAAGCTTTATTGGAACAGAGCCATGCCCATTCATTACCTATGGTCTGCGTCCACTTTCATGCTAGAATAGCAGAGTTAAGTAGTTGTGGCAGAGAATGCATGTTCCACAGCCTCAAATATTTACTATATGGCCCCTCACGGAAAAAGTTTTTGTCTCCGGTCTATGGCAACTTGTCTTATTACATGCTTTGTATAAATTCCCTAATAGCATTTATGGGTCAAAGAGTACATGCATTAAACATCTGATGTTTGCTTGGTCCATGTTCCTCAGAAAGGTCATGCTGATTTTTATATTTATGTATCCAGCCACAATGAATGGGAGTGACTTTTCTCCACATGCTCACCAACTCCAGCGATCATCATGATTTAAAATTTTTACCAATTCAATAGGTGAAAAGACATAGAGTAACATTGTTTTATATTTGAGTTTTTTTGGTAGTGAGTTTTAAAGTTTTTAAAATTAAGTTAACATTTTTTTGCCTTCTTTCTTACTGAGGTATTTAGATTTTTCTTGTTATTTCCTAAGAACTCTTTACATATGAAAGGTAGCTATTGTTACCTATGTTGCAAATATTTTCTCCAACTTATCATATGATTTTAATTCCAATTATGAGATTTTTGGCCATTTGAGTTTTATGTGGCCCAGTATATCAGCTTGAGGATATGAGTATGAGTTTCACTTTTAATAGCAATGCTTCTAGTGTTCCACAGTGGAGCACAGTGTCAATTTTCTCTTGGTTTCTATGATAAATACTCTGAGGTTAAGAACAGTTTTCCTCTTTCTAGCTTATATCTCTAAAAACAGCCTTACAAGTCAATTTCATCAGATGCCACTGGAGCATCGACAGAGATGTTTCTCTGGAAGAACATCACTATCACGAAGAGCTGGCTCTCAACAGGTGAGCAGGAATGCAGCAGGGGAGGAGGGGTAGGAGGCCAGCCTGGGATGCAGGAATGCAGCAGGGGAAGGGGGGTAGAAGGCCAGCCTGGGATGCGGGAATGCAGCAGGGGAAAGGGGGGTAGAAGGCCAGCCTGGGATGCGGGAATGCAGCAGGGGAAGGGGGGTAGAAGGCCAGCCTGGGATGCAGGAATGCAGCAGGGGAAGGGGGGTAGGAGGCCAGCCTGGGATGCAGGGAGAGCGTGAGGTGCACAAAGGCACTGAAGGTGCAGTGACACAGGGCTAGAGGAGGGCGGGCCAGCAGAGCACTGGGGCTCATGGCAGTAAGACAGGGGCAAGGGGACAGCAGATGACACTGAGGGGCAAGCAGGAACCAGAACGCAAAGGGCCCTGGAAATCAAGCTGCTCAGAATTTACCAAGAAAGTAAGCCCCACATGTTGTCACATCTCTTTCAAAGGTTAAGACAGGAGAAAGAACGAATTCATGTTGAAGTAAACTTAAAGGTACATAATTGATGAAACATCAAAATATTTCCATGTAAATATTTGCAGGAAAATAACCCAAACCTAATAACACAGTGAACCCACTCAGGTTACAGGTTAAAGAAATGGGATTACAACAGATTTGTGTTTTGTTTTTCAAGCATCTCCATACCTGTTGTGGGGTCTTGTTGGAAAAGATAATGGCGGACCCTCCTTCTTCCACGTTAGGGTATTCAGGAAAAGTGCCAGTTAGGTTCCTGAGGAGCAAAAAAGAGGGGAATTAAGTAGGAACGAGCTCCATCCTCTCTGTCACACCTCCCACTCCCTGGCTCTGCTCCTGGTCATTGAAACAGGGGAGTGTTCTTGGGGGGAAACTCCCTGCCTCTTGTGGCCAGACACACTGTCTCCAAGGAGCAGCAGGACCCGGCCATGTTCCTAGAGCTTTGCTTCCTCCAGGTAGTTGTTACTCCGGGACGGACACACCTCTCTGTAGAGCAGATTGTATTTTTCTCCTTTTTTTTTTTTTTTAAATTATTGAGGTCCTCTGTGCTTGACTTAGGAATGAAGACAGAAGCACAAATCACTTCTTCCTGTTTAAAACTTAGGATAAACACAGGATTTTGAAACGAAACAGAAGGATGGAGTTGTTCGGATGACAAATTTAGTAATAGTGCATGAAATACGCGGGCAGGCTTTGGGTTTCCATAAGGCTAAGGTTCCATTTCATATGGGTTCCAAATAGTAATTTTTCTGTGTGTCACCATATAATTTCTACATTTTAAAAAGCAGACTTTGCAATTGAATATTGCGGAATTTCAGGAGGCGTGTGTAGTTACTATTTCTAGGTTCCACGAATCCACCGAAGCGGACAATCCAGGGATTAGAGGAGACAGCTGTGCTTAAGATGAGTCCACAGCAGTGGTTCTCAAACTTCTGACCTTCGGAGCCCTTTATACTCTTGAAAATCTTTGAATATCTCAGGGAGCTTTTGTTTATGTGAGTTATAACTATTGATATTTCCTGTAATAAATATTAAGTCTGGGATATTTCTAAAAGATGCATTTTAAATTCACTTAAAAATAACAATAATAAACTCATATGTTCACATAAATAACATTTTTAGTATATTTTCAAAAAAAAAAAGGTAGTGAGAAGAGTGTTCCTGTTCTGCATTGTTGAAATCTTCTTGAAGTCTGGCTTGAAGGAAGGTAGCCGTGTGCTCGTACGCGCTTCTGTACTCATTCCGCTGCAGTGTCCTGTCTCGGTTGAAGTTTGGGGAGAGCATCTGTCCTCACATTGGTCACTTTTCATCACAACAAAATCACATTCATCAGTAACTTCACTGGTCTCCAAACCGAAACTCTAAGTCACGGGAAGCTCTCAGGCTCACAAAGGTGATTACGAGATTTCCAAAATTTTAATTTTTGCTACGTCAGAGCTTTCCTTTCGGGCTCATTTGGTTCATTTTTGAGACAATGTCTCTCAAAAGCCAAAGTCTGTCATTTTCTCGATTAAAAATGACGTTCCACGGAAAGTGGCTGGTTCGGCTGCGGGCAGATGACCTCACAGCACTGCTTCCTCACGGCCGCCCAACGCCGCGCTCCCGATTTGTCACATGGAAGAGTAAAATGCTGCGCAGTCAAGGGTCAGGTCTTAACAGTTAGTCCGTACGGTGTCCTCGAGGGTATTATTAAGTGAAACTTTGTTTTGAGGCTGATGCATGGTGGTGAGGGGCACGACGATTCCGCGTTGGGGCCACTGCTGGGTTCGTGCCGAGGTGCCAGCACGCCCTGCCTGCGGAGGCCCCAGTCTTTCCATGGGATTGCTCTGGAAACAGTTTAAAATGTCACATCATTGTCTGGACAAAGTATCTCAGGTCTCTCGAACCTTTCCTGTGGGCTCATTCAGTAGCAACGTGACTCAGCTCCTCAGCGTTGCTTTGAAAGGAACTGAACACAATGGGGTTTGTGGGGACAAATGCAGGGACAAGGACGACAGAGGAGATCACACACTAAGTGTGCCATTCTGTCAATGGATCTGCCGTCATTGCAGCTACTGTGGTAGCTTCATGCACTCAGTTACCCATCCACCTATCTATCCACCCAGCCATCCGTCCATCCGTCCGTCCGTCCATTCATCCATCTAACCATCCATCCATCCGTCTGCTGGTCTGTCCGTCCACCCATCCATCCATCCATCCATCCATCCATCCATCCATCCATCCATATACTCAATCAACAAACACCTGATTAGTCCCAACTAGATTCTGGATTCAGTGACAGGAGAGAGTGATCTGAAGATTAAAGTGTCAGCCCTTGCCTGGATGCCCTCAGCTTTCACAATCACAAGGCTAGTACATATAGTTGATCTCAGACACTGCTTGTCCACAAGGCTCAAATCTCGATGCTCATTAAACTGCCTGACCACAGTCTGTCTTGTTCTGTGCAGCACTTGGCCTTGACAGGCCTTGGATAAGAACTGTGAATACACTTGGAGCGAAAGTTCTAGCACCCTCTCTTCTGTGCACCCACTCACCCATTCCCCCGACAGCCACCTTCACAGGGAGCTCCATCGTCTAACCTTATTTCCTCACTTTAAACCTTGAGTGTCTTTGAGGACACAGAACAAACCTAGAAACTTAGATAAACTAAACCCAAAAGGATTGACATGTGCCATTTCTAAAGTAGAATTCTTAATTATATTACACATCCATTTTCATAGTAAGATTTAAAAATATTGCATTGTTCGTAGCACTTTTTTTGCAAAAATAGTATTAACTCTAGTTATTTTTAATATGTAAAAGAACATATTTAGTTTTTTTAGTCACATTAGTTTAAATAATTCATGATAATCTGAAATTGGGTGTCTGGGCCTTAAATAACGCAGAAACTGTTGTAGGGCACACATTTAAAAGATCTATTTTAAAATTCATATCTGAAGATGACGGTGTAGCCTGATAGGTTTGTCTTACTCCCCACATGCACACATACATGCACACACACGTGCGAGCACACAAACGCACACACATGCACACACATGCATGCACGCACACATATGCACACATGCACTCACGTGCACACACACGCTTCCCTGTGCTCACGCCACCCCATGTTCTTCCTTCCTCAGCAAGGAGTCCGCTGTCCCCATAGCAGTTGCTTCCCTGGTTTGGGCTATTCCAAGTGTGCCCTGGGTTTGCACTGATTGGGCCTCTCTCCTCAGCCCCGTCCCTGTGCCTTGGTCACCGAGAGCACGCTGAGACTAGAACACACGGTTTGAATTTCATTTTATGTTTCCTTGGCTGCTGGGTTTCACCCCCACATTTGCAGTTGCGTGCGGTGGCGGAGATGGGGACGTAGCCTTACTCTCCCGAGTCAGGGTGCTCCGAGCCAGACATGCCTGATCCTCTCCTGCCGCTCAGGATAGGGAGGCTGTGAGGTGATGAGGGTTTGGCGCTTGGACTCAGCGCCCTGTGAGCTGTACAACCTGCAGCCGTCCGATGGCTTAGACTTGGGGACGAGTGGAGAGAATATGTTGGCTCCCACCGTGTTTCTGGCAGAAACAGCTGGGGGCTGACAGCATCGGCTGCAGGGGGCAGCCCATCTGGGGACTCCTGGGGGAAGTAACCGAGGATCTCCAATGAAATGGTGTCAGGAAAGATTACAAGTGGAAACAACGTATCTGGTTTCTGTTGGACTCTGCTACCCCACAGGCATGTCATTCCTGTCTTCACCTTCTCCACAGTCCCCGCATCTCCGGGGCGGAGGCGATCCTTTCACCTGAACACAGACACGGTGTATGCCCACCACCCATGGTGTCTGGACACCACTGGTGCTCATCCAGGCCCCCATCCGGAAAACCCACGCTGTGCTTAGGGCTGACACATGGTGGGAACATTGACATTATTCAAAAAATGGGAATTGCAACATGATGGGCTCTTGGTCTGGAAAATTCTCCCACACACCCTTCCCCAGGACTCTGCTACCAATTGCCTCAATGTGTCCTGGGGGAGGAGAGTGGGGAGCTGTCATCAGGCAGAGATGGCTGGTGCCCTCTCTTCACTGGAGGAAGGGACCACCGCTCTCCAGGATGGGCCAGCCTGGTCCTAATCCCCAGGACCTCAGAATGTGGCCTTATTGGGAAATAGGGCCATTGCAGATAGCATTAGTTGAGAGGAGGTCATACTGGATGGAGTAGGGTGGGCTCAAGTCCAGTATGACTAGTGTCTTTATAAAAAGGGGAAATTCGCACCCCAGGACACACATGCACAGAGCAAGGACTGTGTGAGGACACAGGGAGAAGATGGCTGTCCACACGTTGAGAGAGAGACCTGGAACAGCTTTCCCTCATAGCCCGTGCAAGGAACCAACTCAGCTGACACCATGGAGGTCTTCGACTTGGAGCCGGAAACTGTGAGGGAGTGAATTCCAGATGTTTCAGCTGCCCTGTGATGGTCCTTGTTACGGTCATCCAAGGAAGCTAATGCACGAGTTTGGTGATGAGTTTGCTGTTGCTGACTTCTGCGGGTGTTTTACAACTCCATTCCTCTCTCTCTGCATCTCTTAGATGGCCAAGCCCTCTTTTTTGGAAGGTTCTCTTTCTTGGCTTCCTCCTGCCTCTCTCACCCCTCCTCTGGCATTTTTGGCCCCCCTCTTCAGCCTTACACAGGAAGAGCTCAGATTGCATGGCCTATAATCGTATTTGAGCTCTCCACTGTCCATTCCTTCTGAAATGAAGTGCTAATTGGATTTCCTCCGCGCTCTCTGCCCCCGCTGACCACCTGCTTAGTCTTCTGGGCCAGGGCCTCCCCGTCTCCCCACCTGTGGGTGCTGGGGGACCCAGGGCTCCCTCCTTAGGCTCTTTTCTGTGCACACCCATCAGGGTCTTATCCAGTTTTGTGGTTTCAAACAGCACCGTGGGCTTCACCTCTCCCAGCCCCCAGTCTCCTGCTCGTCTGTCCCCTGGGCTGCAGACCTACATTCAATGGCCTGCCCAGTAACCCCTCCAAAGTGCTGTGAGCTCTTCAGGCTCAGATGGCCAAGACTCAGCCCTTGTTTTCACCTTGTCCCCCCAACCTCCTCCTCCGCTTGCATTTCCCCCCTTCAGAAAATGGGAACTCTCCTTCCAGTTGCCCCTGGGGCAAAAACCTAGACTCCCGCTGGCGTGCTCTCCTCTCTCATACCTCTGTTCAGTCCTTCCGCCAGCTCTGCTGGCTTTATCTTCTGACCACACCTGCAGTCTGACCACCTCTCATTGCTTGCATTGTTCACAGCCAGTACCATCCCTACGTGCCTTCCTACAAGGAACTGGATCCATGCTGCCCCCGCTGCTCCTGTTCCCACTACACTCCTCGCAGCAGCCAGAGTGATCCTTTCAAAACAGAAGCCATATCACGCCCTGTCTCCGCTCAAAAGTCTGCCAACTCTCTCAAAGTGAAACCAAAGTCCATATAATTAGGTTAACTTATGTCCCTTCTTACAAGTCTCATTCATATGCAATTAATAACGCACCCCCGTTCACTCTTAAGTGTCCTGGTTTGGACATTAAATGACATGGTTCCTCTACTTGCAATGGCCTTCGGAACACTCCCCAGCCACCTCCCCGCTTGACCCCCACCACCTTCCACCTGCTCACCCACTTCCAGCTGCTCCTCCGTCTACCTGGATTCTCCCTCCACAGAGACATGCTCGTCCGCAGAGACAGCACATGCTCAATGTCATCGTATCAGAGGCCTTCCCTGCCTATCTTGCATAAGATAAAATTTTCGGCCAAATAAAATATGTGTCCTCCTAACTGATGGCCAAAGGCCTTGCTGAGGTAGGTATATCTGGGGTAGAGAAGAACGGGGATNAGATGGCCAAGACTCAGCCCTTGTTTTCACCTTGTCCCCCCAACCTCCTCCTCCGCTTGCATTTCCCCCCTTTAGAAAATGGGAACTCTCCTTCCAGTTGCCCCTGGGGCAAAAACCTAGACTCCTGCTGGCTTTATCTTCTGACCACACCTGCAGTCTGACCACCTCTCATTGCTTGCACTGTTCACAGCCACTACCATCCCTACGTGCCTTCCTACAAGGAACTGGATCCATGCTGCCCCCGCTGCTCCTGTTCCCACTACACTCCTCGCAGCAGCCAGAGTGATCCTTTCAAAACAGAAGCCATATCACGCCCTGTCTCCGCTCAAAAGTCTGCCAACTCTCTCAAAGTGAAACCAAAGTCCATATAATTAGGTTAACTTATGTCCCTTCTTACAAGTCTCATTCATATGCAATTAATAACGCACCCCCGTTCACTCTTAAGTGTCCTGGTTTGGACATTAAATGACATGGTTCCTCTACTTGCAATGGCCTTCGGAACACTCCCCAGCCACCTCCCCGCTTGACCCCCACCACCTTCCACCTGCTCACCCACTTCCAGCTGCTCCTCCGTCTACCTGGATTCTCCCTCCACAGAGACATGCTCGTCCGCAGAGACAGCACATGCTCAATGTCATCGTATCAGAGGCCTTCCCTGCCTATCTTGCATAAGATAAAATTTTCGGCCAAATAAAATATGTGTCCTCCTAACTGATGGCCAAAGGCCTTGCTGAGGTAGGTATATCTGGGGTAGAGAAGAACGGGGATTTTTTGGATAATTACTTCGGCTTCTCCTTGCAGTTTGGAAAATCCTTTAATAGATACGGGGATATTCTCTACTTAAATTTTAACACAACAGTGCCTGCGAAATACGTTAAATACGCTGCCTCTGTGCATAATTACTGAAATCACAACTTTCCCTCAATCCTACTTTGAATCTTGATTCCAAAGACATTTGATTATCTCTGAAATTTCATCGTTTTGCTGATGTGCCAAGTTAATGTGCAGCTTGAACTGCAATGCCATTCCTGGACGCCCCTCCCCCACCCCAACTTCATTTGTCCTCCGGTCGCTGCAACAGTCAAGGTCAAGGCAGGTGCTTCAGCCCGGCGCCGACCACCTACGGAGCAAGTCATGCAGCAAATGGAACTCGGCACGTGGCTGCATGAAAGATCTCCTGGACCGTGCATGGGACAACTCCCTCATTTCACTAAGTCTACAGAACAAGATGGAAAAGGAGAAGCAAGAAAAGGGAA
The DNA here is from genome assembly GCF_002007445.2 of Ailuropoda melanoleuca. NCBI lineage: Eukaryota > Metazoa > Chordata > Mammalia > Carnivora > Ursidae > Ailuropoda > Ailuropoda melanoleuca. Next base: position 195,204,502 of record NC_048219.1, read on the forward strand.
AACCATCTGAGAACACAAAGCCTGAGAAGTGGATATGGAGCTTGAGAAGACTGGATTCATCAGATATTCCTAAGTCTTGGCACCTAACTTAGGTTAGGTGGCACCCTGAGCTTCCGTGTGGGTTTCACGGGTGTCAAGCGATCCCACGGTTTGGTCCTAACCTGTTCTCACTTGGTTCTTCCCCACCCCCACCCCAATTCTTGGTCCATGATCTCTCTTCCAATCCCTGTCTTGGGCCCTAGAGATGGCCAAGAGGAGCTCCTGCCTGAGGCACATGGAACCCAAGCCCGCATTCTGCCCGAGGCCGGCGGTCCCTCCTGCCCACTCTCCATCTCCACGGGGGAAGTGGGAAGTACCCCATATTTTATTTTGTACAAATAGTGTTTGCCTGGTATCTGGGTGACTCAGGCAATGGTGTTGCCATTTCCTTATTGTGCCTGAAATCTGTTTCCACCAGGGCTCCACAGTCTGGGGGCAGGGGCTGGAACCGGGGCAGAAAAACTGCTTTTTGGACGCCAAGGTGCCGACCTGGCCTGTCTGGAGCTGCCATGCACCTGACCTAACCCAGTTCAGGTCACCTGAGCTCACATTTCACGGGCATCTCCTGCTAACAGCAGCAACCCGTTCGGGAAAGTCAGAGGCTCCCCGCGGGCTGCCTGTGTCTCCTTATCTTCAGTGGGAAGAGTTACAATTCCGTATAACCACCGGCCCTGGAGGGCAAGCGGTTGTTGTCCGGGGGAGGCAGGGTGAGGGTGGCACACTGGGCAAAGCCCCCTGTCCCGTCCCGAAAGAAGAGCATTCACAGCCACACACACCACGGGGCTCTGCTTTCCCTCCGCAGTCTGTCTTCCCGCACCAGGAAATGGAAAAAGATCTTTTGTCAGCCCAGAGCCCAGCGTGTTGAGAAAAAGTGATCCATGAGCTATTGTCTCAGCCCCCATTCCAGGACATTTGGGTGGTTATTTCCACACCTGAAATAACCACAGGATGTGTCCTGACAGATCTTACAAATACTTTTTAAAGTATTTCCTCGTGCTGAATTTTATCAGTGAGATTACTCCAGGGCTTGGGGCGTGCTCCCCTCCTGGACGTATGTCGTTCTCCGGAAGATCTCCAGAGACCTACTGCCGACAGAAAGCCCTGGGTGAAGAGCCGAGAAAGGAGACACTCCGGCTGCTCCTTCCGGGGGGGGGGCGCGTGGCTTCTCTGGCAACCTGATCACCTGTTGTGCCAATACCTTAGTGCTCCCCTTCCTCTGATGCCTCTGTCATTGCCTGGATGGGTTGTGACCTGTTTGAGGGTAAAATGGAAGCCAGATGTGAATTTGAGTTTCTTTGGCTCTTGTGAGGTTGACACTTTGCGACGTGCCCCGTGCATCTGTGTCTCCTCGTTCCTTGGATCCACTCGTGTAGCAGAAATTCTAACAGCTCATATGCTTGTTTCACGAATGCTTACAACGCATTTTCACACATGCTTTTCGCAAAGTAGTTTCTCATTTCATCCTTACAGAAATTCTGCGAGATGAACATTTCTCTCCATTTTGCAAAGGAGGACATTTGGAAAGTTGGGAGTTTAAGTAACTCATCCTAAGGCAAACGGTTTCTTACGGG